>NC_135904.1:30138561-30425088 GCF_964194155.1 Cetorhinus maximus
GTTAGCTGGCAGTATTTAAATAGAGGTGATGGGCGTCTCACCCACTGGCTAAAGAGCCAACAAGAGCCCCAGCACCTCCCACATTAAGTGCTACTCAGGCACTTCACTGGACAGTTGTGGGTTTTCCCTGGATTAAGGACCCAGGGGGCAGATAGCCAACCCACCAGGAGCTGCCAGCCAATCAGAGGCCAGCAGCTCAATTTAACAGCAGTGCCAGTGGGGAGTGGGTGGCTGTTGCTGGTAATGACCTCATTCAAGGCCCAGTATTATACATTTACAGTTTTGTTGTTGGATCCCAGGCCGCTAGTGAGCGGTGAGTGGGATGGGGTCGCAGGGTGTGCATTGGCGGGGGCAGTACGCCATGGGGTGGGGTGTTACATGGTGTGGTCATGGGGGGTTGTTGTCAGGGGTTTTGGCAGGAAGGGTAGGGGTTGGTTCTCAGCAGGCCCCGCCCCCACCTTCCCGATGCTGGGCCTCTCGATAAGGCACTGAGTGCCTTTGAATGTAAGACCCATCCCAGGAGCCCACAAGCAACTCCACATGGGTTTCCTTGTTGCAGTTCCCGCATGGCAAGCGCCCCACCTGTTGCTGGGTTTATACCAGGAAGCCAGTCAGCACTGCCCCAGGACATGGCTGCAGGAGTTCCTCAGGGAAGCATCTGCAGCCCATTCATCTTCAGCTGCTTCATCAGTAATGTTCACTCATGACAGCTGGGTTGCTTACTGATTTCACAGTGTTCACTTCCACTCATAAGTCTTCCAACATTGGTCTGGATATTAAAAAAAGGGGCAGGTCACATAGACAGGGTGGATGGGCAGTGTTTCAGAGGGGAAACTGGAAGTCTGGGTTTCCCTGCATGCTGATGGAGTTTTAACTCCATATTACACGTCCTTTGGCCCTGACAGGCTTGGCATCCAGTCAGGCACAGATCAGTCCACAAGCAGGCCAGCAGACCTGGTAGGATCCACAGTCCTGGCAGGGAGGGATCCGATCACCGACCCTGGGAGGGTGTCCGATGCCCAACCTTGGGGGCCTTTGTGTGGCTGGGGGCGGAGATGGGGGGTGGTGGTGAAGTCTGGTGAAGAGGAGCTTAGTGGGGGCTGGGGAGAAAGCACTCCTCCTTCTCCTGGCCCACAAGCAGTGCTCTGAAGGCCTTCTCTCCCCGAAGCTGTCCTCATTTTCTTTTAGCTGCTGGGTTACCCAAAGCTTCGGAAACCTGGCTTCCTGAAAAGCCTGTAATAGCTGGTAAATTAAAGGCTGTCAGTCTCATTAATATAGGCTAACGTTAACGGGGTGCGAGTTAGCTGCCTCCAATCCCCCCGCCTCCGCCACCCCGCAATTCTGCTTCCCTAAAATCCGGAAGTTGCCCTGTTGGAGCTGGCTTCCTGACGCACTTGAAATTTTCCCTCATTCAACCCCCTACCCGCACCCAATCGCATTCGCACGTTAAAATTACCCGCAATGCAACAGCCCATGCCAGCCTCTAACAGGACCTGCGCAACACCCAGTACCACGTAAATACCAAATAATGACCATTTTCAGCCAGACAACTCTCAGGCTCTCCCTAACTTTAAAAAGGCACCAACACTGAGTCCCCTTCTATCAAGATGTTGGAGGTCAATGTTTGAAAATAATAAACTTTATTGCCTTTTTAACCTTATGTAAGGAACATATCTTTTTACTTCTGTTGGACTGTTGTAAAGAACATATCTTTTTATTTTCTGTTGGACTGGGAATTAAAATACAATGTCTGCAGGTTGAAAGACATGTCCACTGGAGCAGGATGAGAGATATATACAATGTTGCAGTCCGGAAATGAAGTGTGCCATGAAAGGCAGGATGGTGCTGGAAAGGAGTCCTGGACCAAGGGAGCTGCCTGAAAACAGCATTTTAATTGGCTCCTGACCAGATGACCAGGTTTTGTGGAAGAGCAGTGCAGTTGAATAGCTCTTAGCCCTAAAGGAACAAGACCCAACACCTCTTGCTCCTGTGTGTGTAAGATTCCAGTAATTCTAAAATAATATCTAGCTGGTTTTTTCTTCTCATATCTCTATAGCCTGCTCTCTCTCAAAACCCCTGTCAAGAGGAAAAGGGGGAAATCACTGTTAGAGACATTGAAAGGCAAGCGCTCAACCAGTGAACTAAAGACTGAAAGTGCTGGAAGACCCCCTCATTTCATCAACAAGAACTGAAAGGAATTTGGAAGGCATCGATCAAAATCAACACATCGAATCATGTACTCCAGAATTGGACCCATCGAATCCTGTACTTTGGAATTGGTGCTATTGAACTGTTTTATCCCACCCTTAAAATCCGTGTGTGCGTGTGTGAATTAAACAAGGGGTAGAGTTTAGGCTGTAGAGTTACAAATTAACAGTTTCTTTCTTCTGCCACTGGTTAAAGACAGTTTGTTCAATAAACAGTTATTTACGTGTTAAGTTTACAAACCTGGTGTTCGTATCTGTTAACCTAAATTAAACAATTCGGTAGCTTTGGGACAATCTGGTGGTTTGGTCAAACTTTTCACCTTTGTCGTGGCTTGGGGAACAGTGGGGTTCGATATTACAGCGCACTATCCCCAGTGAGTCATGACACTTAGGACATCCCAAGGTGCTTCACAGAGTAGACAGCGTGTCATATTATTGGGAAAGGCAGCAGCCAACCTTCACAATGCAAGCTGGCATAAAAAGCAACAGTTTTAATGTTAATTAAGGAATAAACTTTGGCCAACAAACCAGAGGCTGACTGGATCAGCCATGTCAACACAACCCAAGGGCAGAGATCTTTAGTTCAACTTGCTCCTTCTGACCCCTCAAAGCCACTCCACAAGACTCAGATCAGGACTGTGGCAGAATATTCAACAATCACCTTAACAGGTACAGCCATGACTCAACACCATCCAAAATAACTGGTTTGTTCAGCCTCCTAACTACTGGGTTTAATACCTACTCTTCCATCTCTATCACACTGTGCTTGCCGCACACATAATCTACAGAATGCACTGCAGCAACTCACCCAAGTTATTACTTCAATAGCAGCTCCCTGCTCCAAGATCCCTACCACCAAAATGAACAAGTACCACCACCCCCCCCACCCCCTTCCAGCTCACATAACTTCCTGATTTGGACACATATCTCCATTCCTTCATTACTGGGTTAATACACTTGATTTCACAACATACGACAATTGTCAAAACACCAACACCACAAAGCTTACAGCAATTCACCTTCTCAAGCTATCTAGCAATGGAAAATAAAGGCAGAGCACCACAAACATTAGAACAATTTTGTTTCATGCCTTATGCTCACTCTCCTTTGCAAGTTTCAGGGATGTGATGCAATACCTAGCCTGGTACAAATGACTTACTTTCTTAAAATGGATAAAGTCATTCTCAAAATGCCACACAAGAAACTTCTCATCTCCCTTCCTTGATTCCAATTTACGCAGCTCAACAGTTGCATTAACTTTTCACGACCATGAATGTCCAAGTTTGCAGCACTCGGAGGTTATAATTTCATCACTGCACTCACTTTTTTTTCTCTTGTAAGCGAAGAATCCATAATTCAAAAAGTACAACTCGAAGACATGCTCCAGGTGGATTAACTGTCACCAGAATGTAAACACTATGATGGACAACCTGGGAAATCCAACCACTCTGAAGGGGGAAACCTGATCTACAAACAATAGCTACAGCTGTACAGTTTGGTAACTTTTCACAATGTCACGGAGTGTCAGTGGGTGGACAATAGGGTCAGCTGTTGCACCATGCAAAGATATGCAAAGATGTACAGCAGCTTTGACATCCTGGTAGCCACAGGCATGCTCAGAGCAGGAAGGGTGTTCTTGCTTACATAGGCAAAACAAATCACTTCCTACACTGTGATTTCACTTCAAGTGATCAGCATCATTTTCATTAAAAGAATTGCATTTGACAGTAAATGTGTCAATGAGAAGATCTTGTCCAACTCTCCAGAAGCACAGTAGTCAACAGTATTGGACAAAGTTGTACTATTTAGGGACACGCACTTCCCACTAGAGTCAGTTCAGGGATGAAGTTTATGCAAAAAGCATAAAAGCAAAATTTGCTCTTGCAAGATCACTAAACATATTTCACGGGGAGGAACTCTTCCCTGTAAAGTGGGATAATTAACTTTAATGATCAGTACTACAAGTTCAAATTTTGGTAATTATTACCTATTTTTAAAGATTAAAACAAACAATTAACCACACTGAACAAGTGTGTGTTTAAAGTAATGTAATATTCAGTTCAAACCTTCTTTTAACTTGTTTGCATTCAATACATGCCGCAACTTGCAGGAAACAGCATTTGTCACACAATTTCTAAATCTCTGCATTTTCTCTTGTTGACCAAGCACAGAACGGCTGTGAAATTCCAGACAGTGAACAAAGTACTGGTGAAAATGACTGAGAGACAATCTGATTGAGGGTTTGTAGCACTTTTGGAAAAGACATCTGAATTATAATTGTGCTTCGTAATTGCAAGATAAGCCTTTATAAAATAATTTCCAAAAAAAGAGAGACAATCATTGCACATCACGTTTTGAAAATGTCAGTTTAAAGAGGTTATCATGTATTACGCCACCAGTACATCAGCATTATAAAAACCCTTCACCTTAGCAAAATATGATTACATTCATACTCTGGGCAAGGCACGAAATATGCCTTGAACTGTTCAAAATTGAAAATTATTATAAAATAAAGAGGAAAAACACTGGGGTATTGATAACAGTGACAAAAAAGGATGAATATTTATGGCATTGCAGGATTGATGCAATATTTAGTGGATACTAAAGGCCATTTGACTCATGAATCCCATTCCTCCCAACAGGCCATGTGCAATTTGCTAGAGCATGAGGCTTAAAATGGCAGATTTCTTCTTGCTTTTGGATGGAAGGGGTCGTGTGGGGGCACAGATTGATGTGGAAGATTGGGGTGGAGAGTGGTGCCTGAACGCACTGGAATCCATTGTCTTGCTGTCTTGTTTTCCTGTGCATGGTGCACCCTCGTATCTCAATACAATGGAGGAAAGTCTTCCCCACTACCATGGGAAGAGCCCTCAGAGCAGGAAATACATAAATTTCTTCCCACATTGCTATGTACAACTCCCGCCCCTCAGGAAACCAAGTGGAAACCTTAGAAAAATAATTGCAATGTTACGGCTACAATTAAGGCTTTGCCCCACACACTCCGTTGGTACTCAAACTGACCAAGCAGTTCCCCATGTGATCCAAAACTTACAAGCCTAACTTGTAGAGTTAATGAATTATTGTGCTGCTGCACAGGTACTGACTTGTTTCTAGAAATACACACGGGCCCAGATTTTTGCTCCCAGGTTGGGTGCACAAAGGTGGAAGAATTCCCACCTCCGTGAACCTGAACTTTAAAAATGGCTGCCTGGATGTCATGTTTTCTGAGTGGATTAGAAGTCGAGGCAGGCGACCCTGGAAGAACTGAGGAGGGTGCAGAGGTCGTTCGGGCAGAAGGGCTGCCTCGGGGCTCTGGCATTGTGTCCAAAATATTTTTAAAAAAGAACCTGAAACATCCTCCGTCCCTCAACCCTCACAACCCCACCACCCACCCCTCAAAAACACCCCATGCCTCATCCATGCCATCTCATTGCCCCCACCCACCCCCATGGCCCCTCATGCCCCCTGCTAAGCTATGACCCCTACCCACCCCCTATGGCCCCCTCTTGCCCTCTATGTCAACCTACGCTCTCTCACCCACCCCCCACGAGCAGAATTTTACACTGACTGGGCAGGCATGTGCAGGTGTTTCAGTTGGCGGGCACGTGTGGGTGTCAGAGCCGCGCCTGCCATCATTTAAGAGGCTAGTTAAGGCGATTAAAAAGGCAATTGGCCAAGATTTCACATTGCCTGTGCGATTTTGCACTCGTTGCATGGGCAAAACGGGCAGGCAGGCAGATGACAATTTGTAAAACCTCATCCAAGGGCGGGATAAAAAAGGGTCAGCAGCATTGCCAGTGTGAGGAGTTTTGGAGATAGTTTGCTGCTGGTTGCTTACTGGTACTTGGCAGCTTCATCTCTGTTCAGGGCTTCATTCTTAGCATTTCCAGGCTTCATTTCAGGACTCATTGGTGTCTCCAAGGCCCCTGGAGGATTTTGACCATGTGGACCCTTCCAGGTATCAGACAGCCTTCCCTTACCCTGGGAATGGGGATTGTGGTCTCTGCCGGTGTCACCTCCTCTGAGGAGGAAGAGAGGGGCAGAAGGGAGAGGAGGCCAGGTGTCCCAGTGCAGCTTCCAGGGGATCGACCTGTGGGGGGAGAGGCGCAGACACAAGGGGCTAAGCAGGAAGTACAAGGCGGGAAGGGGCCGCAGAAGACACCACTATCCTACTGCCAGGGTTTACAGGTGGTGATGTAGCTACCTCAATATGTCTGAGGTGCAATGCCAAAGGAGGTGCCATCTCTCAAGGGAAACAGTGACATCTCTTTGTCAGGTGACTGGGCCGGAGATCATCTCCGACTGTGTGGGCGGACACCCCATGCCAGTGACTCTGAAGGTCACAGTGGCCCTCAACTTCTATGCCCCCTGCTCTTTCCAGTAGGGGGATCTGTGTGGAGTCTCCCAATCAGCTGTTCATAGTTGCATCAAGCTGGTGACAGAAGCTCTGTTCAGACGGGTTTTGACTTTCCTCATTTCCATATGGACGAAGTCAGCCAGGCTGAGCGAGCCAGAGGCTTTGCAGAGATTGCTGGGTTCCCCCGTATCCAGGGCGCCATCGACTGCACACATGTGGCCATCAAGGCACCAGCTTAGTACCAACACATGTCCCCCATCCACCACCCCTTGCCCTTACACCTACCATGCCAACTCACCTTGTATTCACCATGGGCAGGCCTCAGGGCCCATGAGGAGGTGAAATAAAATTATAAGTGTCTATCACAGACTTCACTATGTTGAAAAATAACTCATTCATTAAAACCCATTTACATTCCTTCAACTTAATAAAGCCTAATAATAACAAACATTTCATTCAAGTGCACATTCCTTTATAACGAAAAGCATTGGAATTCATAGTGCCACATCAAAGAGTCTATAGACACTTGTAGCTGTCAAACTGTGAAATGACAGGCACCCTACTGTGATAATGGATGGTTGTGAAATCAGTTATGCAGCTGTAATCCAGTAATGGAAACCCTCAGGCGTATGTTAACAGACAGAGTGAAACAGCAAACAATATTTTGTTTTTAAAAATACCCCCAGACATTTTTTTCCAAAGGTTTAAAGGGCAGGACTTTTAAATTCCTCAACAGCTTGACAGCTCCCTTTAACAAGTATTTTTGGCGAGTGCTTCGACAGTTTTGACAGTTGATTTTGACAGGTCTGTTGCAATAAGTTCCTATGAGTTCGATAGTAATGAGTTTAGGAATGCTTTTTCTGCACATTTACACCACTTATAACAATTCCAAAGGGCATCTTACCTTCTCCAAGGGGCACCTCACTTCCCCCAAAGGGCAGCTGATCTCCTCCACCAAAAAAGTGGCCCGGGACCATATCCAAAGCGATACCTTACCTCTCTCTTGTCTTATTGCCTGGCTCAGGGAAGAAATGGATTACAAAGTTTGAAGTGGTGTTTACAAATAGCCAAAGTGGGAGGAATTATTACCTATATTTACATCATGCTGCAGGAAGTTTTGAACAGTTTGCAGATATTCCCGACAGTAATATCCCAGGAAATCCCTGTGGCTTCAAGGTGTCAAGATGTGTTTCCTAAAACATTGGGTGGCTTCCAGAATGAGAGCAACCACTGCATATAGTTTCATCAGAACAGTGTCACTGGACTCGCAAGAGCTCATTATAATATTGCTGTCAGTGATTACTTGACCAGCAGTGCCCTGTAACAGTGGGCAGCAAGGAGGAGTGCCACAAGTATACTGGTTCTCTGGAGAAAGGTGTTGAGCAAGTTTACTTAAGGACAGCCTCCAACGTTCTCATGTGATGAAGCTTCAGACATGAGCCTAGCATTTCATGCAACAGCAAAGAGAGGCTGTTGAAAATAAGATAGTTGGGTCAAAATCCTGGAACTCCCTCCCTAACAGCACTGTGGCTGTACCTACACAGGAACTGCAGCGGTTCAAGGCGGCAGCTCATCACCACCTTCCCAAGGGCAATTAGGGATGGACAATAAATGCTGGCCTAGCCAGCGATGTCCACATCCCGTAAATGAATTTTTAATAAAGCTTCTCTCAGACAAGAGCCACCTAAGGTTCTGGAGGAACCATCCCAACTACCCACCGCTCAACCTCACCTAGGGGGAACCTCATCAAAGTGCCTCTTGGGGCCAAGATGTGGGTTTATGAAGCCTGTGTTCTTAGCAACTTGTTTTGCATGGCTGGGAAACGTGGTGACTTACAGCTATCAAGAAAGGAAGCTCAACAATTTTCATCTTCGACTTCTGTGGTGCATTCTTGGCATTTCACGGAAGGAAAAGAAATGACAAATGTGACAGACCTCTCAAAGACAAATGTCCAAAGTATGCTAGCACTCATCAAGCAGAAGTGACCTTTGCTGGCTCGGGCACTCTCGCAGGATGGAAGATGAACACATTCCCAAGGATATTCTGCATAGTGAGGTAGCCAGAAGACCAGTAAGATACCCAAAGCTCTGCTTCAAGGATGCTTGCAAGTGTGGTATGAAGGTCCTAACCATCAATTTTGAACCATGGGTGACACCATCCAACAACAGAGGGAAATGGCACATTGCCTGTGGGCCAACATGTGCCACTCTCTCAATAGAAAGGAAGTCAGGAGAGAGACAAGATAGAAGTGGGAAAAGAAAGTTTCCTCACTTGAAACAAGACTAGATAAGAGTTGCCCTGTGGTAGAAAACACAGTGATTTGACATGAGGGATGGAGGATACCACGTTGATAATCAGAAGATTCCTATGGTACTAGAAAATTGGCCATTTTTGTGAATGACTTGATTTAATTATTTCTGAGGAGCATCAGTGAGTTCCGGCCATTCCCACTAAGTTCTTCTTCACATCTCCCCTTAAGTTTGTGTCTCTTACTCCTTGTCCCATCAAATAATGAGACCAGCTTTTCTTTGTCTAATTTATCTGGTCCTGTCATAATCTTGTACACCTTTAGCAAATCTCCCCTTCCATCTTCTTGGCTCCAATGAAAACAATGTCAGCTTCTCCAGCCTAACTTTGGTTCCAGGGATGGGGGATTTTAGTTGCATTCAGGTAAATCTTCTCTAAAGCTTCTCAAAAGGCACCCACTCTTCCTAAAGTGTGGTGACCAGAACTGGACACAATACACAAACTGTGGCCTGACCAGAGCTGGCTACAGGTTCAGCTTAAAATGGACCAGATTTTCATGGAGGAGGCAGGAAGGTTGATTCGGGAAACTTGTCAACCCAACAGACCTGTTTTCTTTAAAAAAAAGGCCCCTGCGCCCGCTATATTTTTGTTCTGGGGAGGCGGAATGGAGTTGGGCCCAACGCCTCTGGGGGCACTCCCGAGGCAAAAACAGAGGAGGGCCAATGACCAGGCCAGCAGATCACGGCGACCAGCTGTTTTGAACTAAGACAAGGGACTGGGCCTTGGGTGGGGGCTGCAATCTTACAGGTCAGTTGCTCTTCCCAAGGCTCAGCATCAGCCTTCTGGGTGACAACAGGAGTGTAGCGGGGTTTCACATGAAGCAAAGACACACACAACACCAGGGCATCTCCCAGGTCACTGCCCAAAATGTGCAGTGGGAATACAGCACAAATGGCTTCCTGCGAAGACAAGAAAATAGTGCACGGTACAAATGTCTAAATTACAGGATGGTCCCATAAAACACGGGTGGTTGGTCACCCTGCGGACTGCTGGAATGCCTGCCTCCATTCGCTGGGACACTAGCCCAGTTTTAATGCTGAATGTCAGGCCCTCAGATCCCCAACCCCTCACCCCTACCCACCCACCCCACCCCACATGCCACCTCCACATCTCCCATACCCCCCTCCCTCCAGCAGGTGTGGCAGAACCTGTTGAAAGAGGATCAGAGTTAACATTTTAGGTCTGAGAGATTTCAACAGAACCAAATTTTGGCGTGTACAGTATTTGAACTCAGAGCAGGCTAATGGCAGGAACCATCCTGTCTGTCAGCAAATTTAAGGGAGGGAAGGGAGTGGAGGAGGAGGTGGGGGTGGGAAAGAGAGAGAGAGCAGAGGAAGGAGACTGTGATTTTCCTTCTGCTCTTCCTGTCCTTGCGTAGAAAACTCTCTGATTGAACTTTTCATCCTTTTCTATCATCTTCATTCTTCCCAGGCAACTGGCAATCGCCTTTCACCCTGAAAGAAAGCCATTTTCTACCCAAAGTTCGATGTCAGAATGTTAATGAGGCCCAAACCCAAAAAAGTGATTCAGTCCTCCAAACTGCTGTGTTGGGTGAGGGCCTGAGTTTGCATTAACTGTATTATGCATGTTCTGCTTCCAATCCCAATGTCCCCCCCTCCCACCCCCCCCAGCATCGTTCCTTTGTCCTTTTGGCAATTATCTTAAATTGATGTTCTCCAGTTATCAACTTGTGATTCGGAGGAAATACCTTTCCCCGATTGATCTTACCAAAACACCTGTCAAAATTTTGAACATCTTTGACAGATCTTAGGTCCACACTTGTTACATAATAGTGTTTGGAACAAGACAGCCTTTATAATTTGGGGTTTCTTTTATCTTTTTTCACTCTAGGTATTTACGATTTCCATGTTTTAGATTACTCAGTGACTAGCCACAGATTCCTGTGCCCACCAGTGTGTTCGCACAACTTGATACCCAGGTAAAATGCTCAGGTTAATGAACAGAGAAAAACCTTTAGTTTTAAAGGTTACTTTAGCTCTATTCCTTGCCGCTTCGAGAGTCTTGTCCTCAGAAGGTGGCAGAGCAACATCCATCTGGTTTTAGGTTTTAATTACCAAACAAACTTATCAAACAGTATCACAGAAAAAAAAATCAAATCGCAAAACAGTACCCAACATAACTTTACAGCAGTTATTGAACGTTACTAACCAAATAACAAGCAATATATAGTTCCCAACTCTTGTGCTAAACTATACTGCAATAGATTTTCAATATAGCTGTTCTCTTACTTTCTTGACATCTATGCAAGTTAATTATCTTTCTTCAGAGGTTCTGGACTGAAACTCTTCAAAGACTCCAGATAGACTTTCTGATTTGAAGGAAGCTAGGCTGCTTGCAACAGAATTTAATGAGTTTAAGTAACTGCCTGTTCAATTCAAACAGAAGCTGCCAATTAAGCGCACATATTTGAACAACTCACACTGCACATTTGTAATTATATTGAATAGCTTGGCCCTTTCCCCAGGACAGAATAATCATTGTCACAGAGCAAATACCTAGCTAAAGCTCAGCCAACATAGCTTAAGCTTTGCCACAGATGTGTGCAGGAACCCAGGTGTCTTATGCTGCATACCACTAAAATGGTACACAATGTTGTGTCGTACACCTCACATTAAATAGCCCCAGCAATAGTTAAATTTATCAGCAGTACTGTAAAGCAATAGCGTACTGGATAATTGTAGGAAACCTACCTATGTTGTAGGCTGTACCCCAATAATTAATTTAGCACACTGTGGCGTTATTAATAACATTCAACGTTAACACCTATCAACATAAATCAAACAACTGTGAATTGCCAAGACTCAATATCCCTATAGATTAGACAGATCCAACTAGATCAACTGAATTTCTTCTGCATTTCTTCTCCGCCGATGCTGCCAGACTTGCTGAGTTTTTTCAGGTAATTCTGTTTTTATTTTGTTTTAGATCAACTGAATAGTTACCAGACCTTCTGGCTTGATCCTCCAGACTGTATTAATTTCTATATATTAAGACAAGGACTTTTTTTTCTCCAAAAAAATGCTCGCGAGTTTAGGCAGGTGACATTTCAAGTATCTGGTTGTTTCTGTAGAGTGCCTCTCTAATGATACTGTAGATTCCAATTTCTCTGCTGCAAGATGTACCATGCCACACATTCTTTTTAGTGCACACGATCCAATTCTCATTTGTTTCAACTGCAGTGTGTTGCCCCGATTTGAAAATGACTAAATTTCCAATTTTTGTATTCTATTTGTGAAACTTGCTTGAGGGAAAATAACACATCTTCAAAAAACCACCACAGAAGTATGACTTTTAATTGCATACACAGTCCTCACTAACTTGCAAATTACACACAAACTAAACAAGGGTTATCAGCACCTAAAACTCAAATTCTACATTCTAATTCTTTCAGAATATATGTGGCCATCCATTTGTACTATTGCAAAGATCATGCACTTATTTTCTTGGTATGTTGACTCCATGAGACAATCCTGTGGTTAGACTTGTATTACAAAGGTCAGACATGTATCTGAGTGGGAACATTGAAGGAAACCAGCACAGTATTGAAGTCAGTGAATTCTTCTGGAGAATGAGAAGCCAGTGAGGAAATTACATCTGTTGCAATGCAGAACACAGTTCACACCAGAATTGAGACACACTATCATTACGGTTGTAGGAGACCAGACTTATTTAGAAATAGCAGAAACAGAAATTGATGGACTCTTATTGCACTTGCAAGTAGTGTCACATTTCTCAGTAATTCAATAAAATCTCAGCAGGCACAGAAAAACTGCTGAGGTAGTTGTAATGTCCTGGCACGTCTAAGAGCTGCTTCCTTTAGTGTGCTTCTAAATGTTACTTTAATTCTTAGTGCTTTAAAAAGGTCAGAAAGTTGATTGCTGTGATGTGCAATGACATGACTGCAAGGTTTTCATACTTACAAAGGGTTGCACTAGTTAGACAATGATAAAAATTGGCAGTGCAACTTCATTGTGATTCACAGCTGCATTCAAGATCAAAACATCTTACTTAATGCGAGTGCCAATCCCCAATTAGTAGATGGCAAATGGAAGTTAATTATATGTAAAAATATTTAAACAATCAAAATATTTAAATGTAACTGATAGGTATTTGGACAACGCTTTTAATATTTAACACATACTTGGCATCTTCAACCAACCAAATTTGTTGCAAAATAATCTTGGATTTAAGAAAAAGGAAAAATGTTTAATTTTAATTTTAGATGATGTCAAAATAATAAAAAAAAGAGAGACACAATGACTTGATGTGTTCCCTGATGAAGTGCTTTCTAGTAGAGGACTTGTATATTTCTGGAACTAATCCCCAAGCCAATGCCATGAATCATCACATCATTAGGCACTGAATAATAAGCTGCAGATCTTGGTTATTTTGTGTATTAGCCACAGTTGCTATTATGCCAGCACAAAATATGAAGCAATGATAAATCAAGAGTGCGACAACTACCTTGTACAGACTGGTACGGTACTAGGAGCTGCCACGGTCAACACCCACGGCTTTTGCCAGATGTCTTCCCTGAATCCCATGTTGTTAACTCTATGCTACTCAATTTAACAGAGGCATGACCGTGTTTATGTTGCAAACTATGTGGTCAGCTGAAAGTACAATGGGTGAGGCTCTTGAGAAATGTAATTTCCAGCTCAGACTGTCACAATCTGCTTATAAAGTAAACCTCCTGCTTTGGATAGTTCACACTTGATTCTTAAACAGTGACCACAATCCTAAGAATAAACCGTGCATTTTAGTGCAAACTTCCAAGCCGCGACGGGTTGCCCCTCACTTCATGCATCGCTTATTATATATTCCTTAAGAAATGGCATTTGGTTACAGTCTCAGCATAACGCTCGTGAGTTTAAACAAAAACAGCAGGTCAAAGTCAGAATATGTCAGTGTTGTGGATAGGCTGGCTTTCTTCAAAGAACCAGCAGTCCTTCAAAGAGATAGTCTCGAATGGCACTCACACTCATCTTTAAGTGATCAAACCACCAAAGCACACAGACCCATTTGTTTTCATTTTTGAAATCTGGGTTAGAAAATAAAACCCCCTATATATTATATCTTGGAAGGAAACAAAATAATGAAAAACCAGTTCACCATACTTGTACATGTCCTGAACATTTTCCATATTCACAGTATTCACGGTGACATATTTTGTGTATTCTGGGCTTTTGTTGTTTTTCTTTAATCAAATGCAAAAAGTGATGTACGAGTTAGTTTATACACCTTCTGACACAAATCACTTTCTGGATAGATCAGATGACTTGACAGCAGAGAAAATTCATTTGTTTTTCAATTTCAGCTATATTAGGATTTCTGAATCATACCCAATATCAAAAATGAAATTTACATAAAAGGCAGGAAACTAGGGCTCTGCAAACCAGCTCCATCATTCCCCCACTTGTGGCAATTTTTAAACACCGGTAATTTCCAAGTTCGGTTACTCAGATTACTCGACTGGATAGCTGCAGAATTATTAGTTTAGATGGATGGATGGATGAGCTAAAACTTGACTCCCCATTCCAGTGCTATTAATTCCACCCGACCCTTAATCCATCATAGAAAGCATCAGCCAATTATCATGTCACTCCTAACTTCAGACATTTTGTGTTCTTTGTCTGTGATGAGTACACCAGCCACTCATTCATGCTGACTGAGAGATGAGTGATGCTTGGTTCTAGTTTCTCACGTAATATTTGTTTGTTCTTTTGATCACTTGTTGATGATTACAAGGAATTATTGTGTCAAATTCGTTTGATTAGCTATTACCATCCTTGTTTGTTTTTGCTTTTGTCTCATCATTTTACTGCTATTTATTTTAATAATATAGACATGACACCTGGATATCCCATAAGTGGGAAGTACTTGTTAAAAATGGAAAAGGATGAATGGTCAAACCCCCTAAAGTTGAAATGACTGGAGAGATGAGAAGGTAAAGCAAAAACGTGGAAGTTGGACAAAACTAGGGACACTTCTGAACGAGGCTGCAGATCCTGGGAGAATGAGGCATGAATATACAGCAGGTACATTCTTATACAGGCGGTGGAGGTGGGAGGAGGGGAAACGAGAGCGCGAAAGAAAGTGAGAGAGGGGTGGGGTACAGTGAGGAGGAGCAGGGGGAGAGAGAGAGAGAGAGAGAGAGAGAGTGTGAGAGCGCGAGCATGATAAACGGTACAAGAGGGAGGGGTGGAAATATTTCTGGTGATGCAGCCAACAGCGACAGGACATAATCTTCTAATTAGAACGAGGCAACTCAGGAGCAAAAATCAGGAAGCAGTTTTTCCACAAAAAGGGGTAGTAGAAATCTGGAATTCACTTCTCTTTTAGATGTAGATGCTGGGACAACTTAAGCTTTCAACACTGAGATCGATAGATTTTTATTGGGTCAGGGTGTCAAAGGACATGGATCAAAGGCAGGTAAATGGAGCTAAGGTACAGATCAGCCTTGTTTTAATTGAACGGCAGAGTAGGCTCTAGGGGCTGAATGGCCTATGGCTGTTCCTAATGTTTCTAACAGCAGTTTTAGGAATGAGTCCATTTTGTGCCAGGAATTGATTTTATGGGCAGGGCCAAGAGGAAATGTTTATGAAGCAATTTGATGTGGACCCTTGTCATTGCAGTTTTCAGCCCGTCACCCAGCCAAGCATGTATGAATAACTAGCTGTTCAGGTGCTGGCCATTTGAGACTGAACTGTGGTAAAAATCAGTCTGCACTAACTGAGTAACAACAAACCCACTGCTGAAAGTAAAGGGAAAAGTTCCTTCATCTAAATAACAGACAGAAAAGTAGGCTTTAGGGATGGCAAAGGGAAGAATAAATAAACGAACAAGTAAAAAAACGTACTTTCGTCTTAAACAAATCCAGTAAAACTCCAGGTTCTTATATTCCTAACAGCTGATCCAGACCAGAAACTAAATACATACCAACAGGAAACAAAAGCAAAGCAGTATAGATATCTCCTGCAGCTCAGAGCGCTCCCAAACTTTACTTACTGTACTGTGCTCCCACTTCCAGTTCTACCGGCTGCCCACACATAACCCACATCAGCATACAGGTGTAATATTTTAACCATTCCATGCCCAAGCATTGTACAAAATGTACAAATTATAATATACAACTTAATAGTTCTTCTCTCCATTAAAGTGACGGATGAGATTGTTTGCTTGATCAGAAGCAGATAGTATTTGGAGTGGTAGGCGATAGTTTGAGTGGTAAGTTGCTCAGTATATTGGATACTGAAGCACAATACCAAACTTTTGTGCACTCTACAGTCCGACGGACAAAAACCCCAAACTCCATCCTCTCTCCACACCCCAGACTATCCTTCCTCTTTAACTTCTTTTAGTTGTAGCTTTTCAAATTGTTGTTGTTTTCAACTCGTCTAACTTTGGGAAGACTCTCTCACTGTCTACTATCATTGTATGCCACACTTTCAGGGCTAACAAATATGACTGTGGCCTTAGAATCACAGAATCTTACAGTACAGAAGGGGCTGTCCGAAGTCCAGATCATTTACATATAACAAGAACAAGCCTTGGTGGATCGCCACAGCAAACTTCTCTCCTAACAGAAAAACACCCATTCACCACTAATCTCTGTCTCCTATTCCTTAGTCAATTTGTACACAAGTTAGCACATCCCTTCTAAGTCCCTCTATTTTCTGAATAATTAATATGTTAGAAAAAGGAAAAAAAAAAGTGTTTATATTAGTCCTGCAAATCCACCGGTCAACAACTCTTTTCATGTAACCTCTAGAGATTCTCACATACCATGCAGTTCCATTGGATTACGCAGTTTGGCAACCTTGTAGCTGAACTTAAATGAAAACTTTGTTTAAAGAAATACAATTCTAAGGTCAGATCAGTGCAGAGATTGAGCAGTTTTATTTTGCTTTAAGACATTAATTTCTATTGATTGGAGGTGAAATCACACAATGCAAGATCAGAACAGTAAAACAGTAACAATAACAATCGTCTTACTTAAATCAGTCACTAAAGCAGCGCACTGCAGATGCTGGAAACCTGAAACAAAAACAGAAAATGTTGGAAATACTCAACAGTTCAGGGAGCATCAGCGGAGAGAGAAACAGAGCAAACGCTGCTGGTCAATAAGCCTTTGTCAGGACAGAGTACTTAGAGAAGCAACAGGTTTTGAGAAAGGAGTGGGGTGGGTGGGGGTGAATGGGGAAAGAAAGGACAGACAGGACGGCCTGTGATAGGGTGGAAGGCCGGAGAGATTGAACACAAAAAAGGGATGATATAGTGTAGGGCAAGAAGAAATGGAAATGGGACAAATAAAGAAACAGAAGATGTGTCTAGAGGTAAATGTGGAGAGGAGAATCATCGCAAACAGCCACCATCCAAAAAAAAATATAGGCACAGGTTACAATCTGAAAATAACTTGGGGGTTTCTTTTAACTTTCAGTGACAACATTAAATGAGTGATAATATCTGACCAAGGGATGGATAAACAGGAGGGGTGAACAGACAGCCAATCCAATACTGTCTGTTTTGGTAAACATCAAAAAAGTTTCCTATACATCTCAGTCTGTACTATTTGACCTTGAATCCAGGAAAATAAAAATTGAAATAACTTTGTATATGTTGAATTTAGCGCTAAAACATTGATTGTCAGCATTTGGAATGAAGCAACTTTGAATTCAGACTGGACCATATACAATAGAATGTTAGGCTCAAGATAAAAGCAAAAAACTGCGGATGCTGGAAATCCAAAACAAAAATAAAAATACCTGGAAAAACTCAGCAGGTCTGACAGCATCTGCGGAGAGGATCACAGTAAACATTTCGAGTCCGTATGACTCTTCAACAGAACTAAGGAAAAATAGAAAAGAGGTGAAATATAAGCTGGTTTACGGGGGGAGGGTGGGACAGGTAGAGCTGGATAGAGGGCCAGTGATAGGTGGTGAATGTTAGGCTCAATGCCTTTTAAATACCACTGTAACAAGGTTCGCCACTAGAATAAGTTAATGGCCAGCAAAAAGTCACAAGAGAACATAGTAATCAGCTGCAATTTGAATACTGTTGTGTTACTTCTAGAACACATTAAATGGCAACATCAAAACTAAAGTGGTATCATTGGGCTGGGGTATTTCAGGAATACATAGTTTGCGTATTAATATTGCTTGCTATACTTTGCTATCAAAGATCTTTATGGAAATGCTGGCCTTTTGATAGAATATGACATTTTGTTCACAAAAAGTGATTTTTATGGAATTAAATTTTACTAGCATGGTGTTATAAAATAATCTTATTGCATTTTATGGTATTAATATGCTCTCACAAATGTACGGATACAAAATTTTCTCCCCTACTGTTTTAGTCCTTCTGTTCTGCATTGGCGGGTGGGTTGAAACAGCTAACAGATCACCATTAAAATTCTGTGATTCAGAAAAGCAACCAACCACCACCTTCTCAGGGTAATTAGGGATGGGCAATGAACACAGCCTTGCCAGCACGCCCACATCCTGAGAACAGATTTTAAAAAACAATATTTATGGAGTTTTCTGGCTCTCGCTCCTCCGCTATGCTTTCTACGAGTCATGAATTACCACCATCTGCACAAACATAAAAATACACCATACTCCCAACTAATCGGTCAGCAATGCCCAAGTGTTTCCACGTCATTTTCTGCTGTGGTAGGGACAACAGACATGGCAATACTGGAAAGTAAGTGGCTTTCTAAATCCTACTGTTGCTAGAGGCTCATTCAATATACATTTTCCACATTAATTAATAACACAACATATATTTGTAAAGGATATGAAGAAATCTTCGAGTCATAAAACTGTACGATGACCCATTTTAAACACACCGCTGGAGACCATTTATGTGCTTGCAAAAAATATTGTCTTTGCTTTGGAAGCAATTTGCTCTTTCACTCCTCTGCATTATATTTATCTCCACAATTTCCACAAACGCCCAGGAAAATATCTCCATAAAGCTAGCTCTGCCTCGTGAAAATTAAGTTAAATGTGGACAAGTATTTCTATAATTCACTTGCATCAATAGTGTCATAACTATTGATAATTATTACATCAGCACAGTGGAAATGATTAAACATACAAACATAAATTAGGAGCAGCAGTAGGCCATTCGGCTGATCCAACTGTGGCCTTAGCTCCACTTTCCTGTCTACCCTCTATACCCTTTGATCCTCTGTCAGTCAAGAATCTATCTATCTAACTCAGCATTAAAAACACTGAATGGCCCCGTCTCCGCTGCTCTCTAGGGAAGAGAATTCTACAGACCAAGGACCCTCAGAAAAAAATTCTCATCTCCATTGTAAATGGGGCATCCCTTATTTTTACACTCTTCCCCCTAATTCTAGTCTCCCCCGCAAGGGGAAACATCCTCTCAGCAGCCACCCTACCAAGCCCCCTCAGGATCTTACACGTTTCAATAAGATCACCTCTCATTCTTCTAAACTTCATTGGATACAGGCCCAACCTCTCCAATTTTTCCTCATAAGACAACCCCTTCATCCTAGGAATCAGCCAAGTGAATCTTCTCTGAACTGCTCCTAATGCAATTATATCCTTCCTCAAGTAAGGAGACCAAACTGTACACAGTACTCCAGATGTTGGTCTCACCGACACTCTTTACAACTGTGGCAAAACTTGCCTACTTTGACATTCCATTTCTTTTGCAATAAACGACAACATTCCATTTGTCTTCCTAATCAATTGCTGTACCTGCACACTAACCTTTTGGTGACTCATGTACCAGCACACCCAGATCCCTTTGTAGCTCGGAGTTCTACAATCTCTCCCCATTTAAACAATATGCTGCTTTTTTATTCTTCCTGCCAAAGTGGATGAGTTCGCGTTTTCCCACATTATACCCCATCTGCCAGTTTTTTGCCCACTCCCTTAACCTATCTTTATGTCCTCCTCACAATTTGCATCCCTTCTTTTCATATGGAGTTAGGAATCTCATGGCCACTGCCAAATTACTGGAAGTGATAAAATTGATAAAGGGGCATCTGGTATCTCAATGAATGTTGGGACTGACAGTCAATCTATTGCCGTAACCAGTGAGTTTTTAAGCAGAATGAAAGAAACAGAGAGTGAAGAATGAAGACAGAAAGATTAAACACAAGAAGAGAAATAATGGGGAGAATTTTCTCCCCTTCAGGGGGGTTGGACGGGAGCGGGCACGGGTGGGCGTGTAGCCAGTCGCCGCCCGCGATTGGCCGTGTGCCGCCATTTGTCATGGGCGGGCCAATTCAGGCCCACCCAGCGTGATGCGCACCCGGAAGCGCTGTGCGGGTGGGGGAGGAGGCTGAGTTGGGGCCTGCGCTCTTTCACGCAAGCGCATGAAACAGCGCAGAAATCTCCGAGGCACAGAGCTGCTTCAGGGAGATGAGTTTGATATTTGAAAATTTTAATAAAAAAAAAAATTTTTGAGACACATCCCCTCATGTGACAGTGTCACATGAGCTGGGACATGTCAATGAATTTTATTAATATTTTTAATTAAACTTTAAAAAACCTTCATGAAACCTCATCCCGCCCCTGGATGAGGTTTCATGATACATGCGAAGGCTGCCTGGGCTCTTCACCTGCCTGCTGACCTTAAGGTTGGACGGGCAGCTCAGTTAATTAGCCTAATTGGTGTTTAAATGGCCTTAATAGGCCTTTGACAGTTCGGCAGACGCGCAGCCGACTCTGGTGCGTGCCCGCCAAACTCAAGATCCAAAAGATGCGCGGTGACATCAGGACGCACGCCCGGTGTCACCGAGCATCACTTTACACGCCAGCGAGCGGGTCCCCGCTCCCCGCCCCGAAAATTCTGGCAAATGAGAAAGAACAAAATGTTGGATTAAGAAAAGAGAAAAAAAAGGAAATCATGAAGAGAAAAACTTCGAAATGCTAAATTGAAAATAAACCTCCATGAACAATTTACCACCTGCAGAGATGAGAATCCAGAAATTCATTTGTTCCCTTTTGGGTCTCCGAGGCTAAAGTCTTGCCATTAAAAGGCTCCTTATTCTGTGACATAACGGACCTAATTTTCTGTGGCAAGTTTAACTGGTATTTTTGATGCAAATCCAGCATTGTTTTTACACTCACAGAGGTTGATTGCTAACAGCCGAGCAGCACAAATCATTCAGCAATTTGTAATGGTTTGTAACTCTCAGTGTAGGTCTTCCTCACAACAAATTGCTGGACTCCTTACTCACTAGCAACATGCGTCGCGAACTCAACTGTTATTTTCCCGATAAATTCTTGGCCATCATTGACACTCGGCCCATGAATTGTGGCAGTTCATGGCCAACATTGCGTCTGGGTTTCAAACTAAGAAAATTCTGTTAGGGGGAAAATAGGGAACCAGAAAGAAACAGCAGGGGAGAGGGCGAGGGGGCGGGTGGTGAAAGAGAAGGAGAAACAGCAGGCAGAAAAGAAAGTGAAAACAGCTGGAAAAGGAGTGAAGTGAGGCAGCAACCGTGCAGGAGAAAGATCATGCCTGTGCAAGAGAGTTCCGTGCTGTGCCTTTCTCAGCCTCTTCCCAACGTTGACGTCACTTTCCTGCTGGTCACTGGACCAGCTGGTTGCACAGTTGGCAGCAATGTGTAAAATTAAAGTTTGGGTTAATTTGCTGACAACCAGAGCACATGTTCACTGTACAAAGTGGCTGTTAGACACTATAACCAGCCAGGATACTTCCTGTACGCATAGGCAAACTGTGAGAAGTCTCTGTTGTCTGAGCTTAGATGATATGGAACATGTAGATTTTAGACATAATATAAAAAAGGGAAATAACCACTAGAAAGCGATTGCAATTTTTTTTTTTTTAAAAAAAGGGCACACAAAGCATAGCAAACCCTCCAATCGAGAATAAATTACAACAGATGGAGTGCTGAACACAGTCAGAAAGTTAAGAACTTGTGGACCATGGGGCCTGTGGTGTAATAAAGGCCGATGGCATGATTGCGAGATGCCACAGCAGTGACTTGGGGTCTGCATGTACAATGTGACTTTCAACTGGTTTTCTATATGGGATTTCAAACATATAAAAGTGTTACTCAGAAGTTGTGACACAGAAAGCAAGCATAATGTGGAGAGGAAGGGTGTGCCATTCATAATACTTTACAGTGACCCAGATTTTGTAGTCAGTGATAAAGGAACAATATTCGCCATTCAACCCACTGACCCCAATGTTTTTGGGGTGGTCTTTAGATTGGTGACTTGTTCTAATATGGATTCTGTTTCAGCATGGCACCCTCTACAGGGTGTTGATTGTATAGTCATTGAGTATTCACTCATGCTCCTCTTTATAGAGAGGAGAATCAAACTCTGGTTTAGGTTTGGAGGTGCATTTTTTTTTATACTCATTCATGGGATGTGGGCTTCACTGGCTCTGCCAGCATTTATTGCCCATTCCTAATTGCCCTTGAGAAGTTGGTGGCAAGTTGCCTTCTTGAACCGCTGCAGTCCATGTGGTGTAGGTACACCCAGAGTGCTGTTAGGGAGGGAGTTCCAGGATTTTGACCCAGCGACAGTGAGGGAACGGTGATATATTTCCAAGTCAGGGTCGCGAGTGGCTTGGATGGGAACTTCCAGGTGGTGGTGTTTCCATGTGTCTGCTGCCCCTGTCCTTCTCGATGGTAGCGGTCGTGGGTTTGGTAGGTGCTGTCTAAGGAGGCTTGGTAAGTTCCTGCAGTGGACCTTGTAGATGGGACACACTGCTGCCATTATGCGTCGGTGATGGAGGAATGAATGTTTGTGGATGGGGTACCAATCACGTGGGCTGCTTTGTCCTGGGTGGTGTCAAGCTTCTTGAGTGTTGTGGGAGTGGCACTGATCCAGGCAAGTGGAGAGTATTCGATCACACTCCTGGCTTGGGCTTTGTAAATGGAGGACAGGCTCTTAGGAACATGGTCAGCCTATGAAGCATGGTCAGAATTTGATAAAATTTCAGAACACAGATGGTCATTTCATGGAATACTATATGTGTTTCTCTGTAAATTCAAACTTATAAAGTGTGCAAGAATTAGGCTCCAGTTCCATGCTTCACTGTCTGGCTTTCTGGAATAGAACATGGCAACAGTGGAAGGTTGGAAACAAAACAAATTTTTCAGGCATAAAACAAAACTCCCAGTGGCCTCTGGGAGAAATGGCAGATAGGAAATGTGAATTGCCAGGGTATGGTGACCCTCCAATGTTCATGGAATTTGACCAGCAGAGGAACAAAGTGGACATGTGGACACGAGTTACAATCATACCAAAGAGCATTGTCACTTTCTACCAGAGGTAAAATCTGAAATAAAGTTTTTTGTGAGATGGATGCCTGTCAGCTGGATAATGATGAAGGTTTAGAACTTCTGTTAGAGTTCATGGATGAAGCCCATAAGAAAAATTATTAAATGCCTATGATGCATGGCCAGAACTTGATAAGATTTCAAAACGCAGATGGTCATTCCGTGGAATAATAAATCATGGACTTTGATAGTTTATATAAAAAGTTGACAAAAGTCAAATTGTAGATCACTACATCAGTACTTGCATTTAGGTTACTGGATTATAGTAATGTGTCTTATATCGACAGGCAACTTGTTCTAACCAGTGTTCAGTCTCAGAGAGGGATCAGATGCCTGCTGCCTTGAAAGAAAATACTGGAGGAACGCGGTCATTTCCTTCAGCCTTCATGCAACAAATGAGACATTCTGCTGTGACACAAGAATAAAAGACTCAATGATTATCAGATTTCAAAGTAGTCTAGTTATCAAATGCAGGCGTCAATACTGAAGCATTTGCTACAATTTTCAGCCAGAGGTGCTGAGTGGATGATCCATCTCAGCCTCCTCCGGAGGCCCCCAGCTTCATAGATGCCACTCTTCAGCCAATTCGATTCACTCCATGTGGTATCAAGAAACGGCTGAAGGCACTGGATACTGCAAAGGCTATGGGCCCTGACAACATTCCGGCAATAGTACGGAAGACTTGTGCTCCAGAGCTTGCCGTGCCCCTAGGCAAGCTGTTCCAGTACAGCTACAACACTGGCATCTACCCAGCTATATGGAAAACTGCCCAAGTATGTCCTGTACACCAAAAGCAGGACAAAACCAACCCGCCAATTACCTCCCCATCAGTCTACTCTCCAACATCAGCAAAGTAATGGAAGGGGTCATCATCAGTGCTATCAAGCCACACATGATTAGCAATAACCTGCTCACTGATGCTCAGTTTGGGTTCCACCAGGGTCACTCAGCTCCTGACCTCATTACAGCCTTAGTTCAAACATGGACAAAAGAGCTGAACTCCCAACGTGAGGCGAGAGTCACTGCCCTTGACATCAAGGCAGTACTTAACCGAGTGTGGCGCCAAGGAACCCTAGCAAAACTGGAGTCAATGGGAATCAGGAGGAAAACCCTCTCTTGGTTGGAGTCATACCTAGCACAAAGGAAGACGGTTGTGGTTGTTGGAGGTCAGTCAGCTAAGCTCCAAAGCATCACTGCAGGAGTTCCTCAGGGTAGTGTCCTTAGCCCAACCATCTTCAGCTGCTTCATTAATGACCTTCCTTCCACCATAAAGGTCAGAAGTGGGGATGTTCAATGATGATTGCACAATGTTCAGCACCATTAGCAACTCCTCAGATACTGAAGCCGTCCATGTCCAAATGCAGCAAGATCTGGACAATATCTAGGCAAGTAACATTCGCACCACACAAGTGCCAGGCAATGACCATCTCCAGCAAGAGAGAATCTAACCATCACCCCTTGATGTTCAATGGCATTACCATCACTGAATCCCCCACTATCAACATCCTGGGTGTTACCATTGACCAGAAACTGAACTGGACTAGCCATATAAATATTGTGGCTACAAGAGCAGGTCAAAGGCTGGGAATCCTGTGACAAGTAATTCACCTCCTGACTCTCCAAAGCCTGTCCACCATTTAAGTCAGGACTGTGATGGAATACTCCCCACTTGTCTGGATGAGTGCAGCTCCCACAACACTCAAGAAGCTTGACACCATCCAGGATAAAGCAGCCCACTTGATTGGCACCACATCCGCAAGCATTCACTCCCTCCACCACTGACGCACAGTAGCAGCAGTGTGTATCATCTACAAGATGCACTGCAGGAATTCACTGAGGATCCTTAGACAGCACCTTCCAAACCCACGACCACTACCATCTAGAAGGACAAGGGCAGCAGATACATGGGAACACCACCACCTGGAAGCTCTCCTCTAAGTCACTCATCATCCTGACCTGGAAATGTATTGCCGTTCCTTCGCTGTCGCTGGGTCAAAATCCTGAAACTCCCTTCCTAACAGCACTGTGGATGTACCTACACCAGACGGACTGCAGCAGCTCAAGAAGGCAGCTCAGCACCACCTTCCCAAGGGCAACTAGGGATGGGCAATGAATGTTGGCCCAACCAGCAAAGCCCACATTCCTGTGAATGAATTTTTTTTAAAAAAGAGTTATAATTACATGTAAAACAGTTTGAATAAGCTATCATTTCAGAACTGATGTGGTCCTGAGTCAGAGACCTATGCTGCTGGGTAAACAGTCCATGAAAAAGGCAGAAATAAAACTTGACGTGGAGCATAATGGGAATTATTTTTTGGAAAATCAGTTGATCAGCAGTTTACCCAGTGAGGACACTATCCCTTTCACAAAACCTAATGTTTCTCATCAGCTGGCTAAACAGGTCTGAATGACATCAAGTGTTAAGAATAAGAGAGAGAGGAAAAAAAACAAACTTTCTTAAAGTTACATACACAATTTGATCACCTTTTGTCAATGACTAAAAATGCTGCTAAAAGATGCAGGTATAGTTGAAGTGGAGTATATGAGGCTAACAGAAGAGATTGGTGAAATTTGAAAAATCTGTAAAAGTGTTGAAAATGCCACCACATCCTATTGTAAGCCTTTTAGGAGCATGTAGGTAGTTGCCATGGATGTAAAAGTATGGAACAAAATCAGAAGTATGTTCATCCTGCATGTTACTGACCTGGCTACTAGATTTAGTATTTTACACTAAACAGTATCTAGAGAGGACAAAGATAGATAACATTTTGGAGAAATGGATTGGGACAGGACTTTAGGACACCAGCAAAGTTTCTAACTAATAATAGAAGCAAATTTGCTAATGATGAGTTCAGACATATGTGTGAAAACATAAATATCATGGGAATGAGTACAGCAGCTGAGTGTCCTTTCAGCAATATTCTTTGTGAAATGAATCATGCTATGATCGATGAAATGCTGCTTAAGATTTAGCTGATCAACCAGACTGTAAATTGACAGCCGCCCTGGCACGGACGGTTTGTGCAGAGAATTCACTCCAGATGGTTGGAGGATATAGTCCTTATCAATTAGTCTACGGGCAAAATCCCAAATTGCCACTGTTAATTGCGCTAGTCTGTCTGCTCCAAAAGATATGATAGCGAGTTCCATTTCTTTCTTGTGAATGTTTTGCATGCAGGGAGATGGGCCTTTATAAAGGCTAAGGTCTTTGAGAAAAAAAATTATAGAGCATTGGTGCAGCATATCAGACCGTCTGAGACAGAGTTCAATTCAGGAGATTTGGGGTACTATAAAAGAGAGAGTCGTAGGAAATGGGAAGACCTTTGTAAGGTCAGGATGGCAAGACAATACTTACCAAGTATTAAAATTAAACTGTTAAGGTTCATTTCTCATGATTAATCAGGATTAATTATAAAATTTAAAGATTTTGAGCATCTGAGTAAAGGTAGACAAGGCCTTATAACGCAAATGCTTGTGTTTTGCTATGAAGGCCATGAGGAGCAGAATACAGTAAATCAAGGGCTGGACAGTGTTATTGTGAGTGATCATGACACACATGACAGAGCTGTCACATGCACAGGCCAATTTCCCAGAGTGGATATTTGGGTGACATATGTTCCAAAAGGATCTAGTGAATGGAGGGGTTCGACAATTGTGGGATGTGCAGGAAAAGCTACTGGCAAATTTAAATATTGGTGAACGCTCTGGATGTTCACCAAGAAGCAAGGTCCATGGACTGGCAAAACGGGGTGAAAGAATGGAGATTAAGAAAGCATAGTACCGATAGAGAACATGGGCCTGGAAATGACTTTTGCATCACAAACTGGAACAGGAACCTTTGATATTGCAGGAAGTTCTGGCAGTTAAAGTCTTGACAGACATAAAAGTGGAAGTAGTAGAGACCATAGCTTGAATCGGTTAAACAATGAAATAAAAGTCACAGAATAGTCTAGAACTAGAAGCAGTGGTTCTTATAACCGTGAAGTTTTGATGGCTACCAATGAGGGAGGGAAAACACATGGAGTTAGAGAGAGTTTGAAGTTTATTCTGAGATACCAGATAGTGGTCAACCAGTTTTATTGCATAGAGGAATTTATACTGAAAAAGACCTTGCCAATGGGACTTACAATGTTAAAGTGAGGCTAGTTGCTGGGGGTTTTGAAGAGCAACTGGGCAATACAGGACTCTCCCACAGTAGGAAAAGTAACTTTAAAAATCTCATTTTAGCTCTCTTGGTCACATATTCATGGGAGTGCAGGTCAATCGATATAAAAGCCGTATTTCGGCTGGATAATACCATTCAGAGAGATGCGTTTCTGAAACTGCCCAAAGAGACTGCAGAGGCAACAAGAAAACTATGGAAACTAAACAAATACCCGAATGATACTTCCGCAGTGTGGTGATTTTCAGTGAGATCTGTTTTGCTGAAAATAGGTTCTGTTCACCCAAACCCAGATCCCGCAATGTTTTATTGGCGTTAGAAAAGAGAACTTTCAGCTATCTTCATGATGCACGTAGATGATTCCTAATACAGTGCTCGTGTGGGGTTTAGAAAATGATTTATTAATAAGGCCAGAGAAGAATTTAAAATTGGAAGTTGGGCTTTTGGGCTTTTTAAATATTTGGTTTAGATATTAAGCAAAGTAGCTCTGCAATAAACTAATCAGCAATCCTATTTAGAGTTGTTACTTCCGTCCCAGTTTTTGTATTATGTCAACGCAGAAATATCATCTTATAAGAGATAGAGCAATTGTGAAACTTGACAGGTCAGTTGAAAGGGTCGTGCACTCATCCTAGACCAGATGCTAGTTTTGAAATGTTGAAGTGCTATGATAGAACACCCTAAAGTAGAGAATGTTTTAGGGGAAAATAAAACATTAAGAAAATTAAATCTGGATAAACGCATCCTTAAGCTCCCATCCTTAGATGACCCAAAGAACGTGACGCTAGTCATTTTCAGCGATGCTTCATATGTTAATCTTCCTGATAGGTATTCTGGTGCAGCTGGTTTCATAATATTTTTTTATTAATGAGACTGGGAAATATTGCCCTTTAGCTTGGATAGTCAAGAAGATAAAAAGGGCTGGTAAAAGTACTCTGGTTACCACTCTAGCTCTTTTGGAGGCAGTGGGTACAGGATTCAATTTGTCAAACATTTTAAGTGAGATTGTGTAAAGTGGGTGCACTGGAAATAACACCCATAGAGTTTTATGTAGATAATCATTGTGTGTGTTATAATGCACACTCCCCAAAAAGTAGGAGTGAAAAAGGTTACAAATTGACCTCACTGGCTTGAAAGCAACGCTGAAGAGAAAGGAAATCTCTAAAATTAAATGGGTGGATGGAAGTTATCAAACTGTTGGGTTGCTTCACAAAGCAATGCATGTACAAAAAAATTGTTAGGGGTCTTTGGGGATGGGGTGTCTTGCAATGTAATACTTTGTACAGAACATGAAGTTTTTGATTTAAATTTGTTGTAAATTTTTGATTGTATATATAAACTCCAATTCTTATTTGGAGAGAGATGGGAATCTGTTAAGTGTAAATGAATTGAGTATTTAATTATGTTCATGTAGTGGGCGTTAACTGGATATTCATTTGTTTCCCTGTATATAGCAACAGGCTGAAACTCTGTTCGTTGGGTTAGGAGATGCGTGTTTGTAACATGTGTCTCTGTTATAAAAATGCGTAAACCTTAGGCTCCAGTTCTATCCTTTATCATCTAACCTTGTGAAACAGAACACATGGGTTCTGCAGTGTCTAGTGGGCAGGGTAAAAAACAGTGAGGCTCCTCAAATAATTGGATTGAAGAATCCTCACTGGGACAAGAGCCGGTGGCTAATGGACCCCACTAACAGGCTCAAATGGGAACCAGAAGCCCGCATTGTGAGGGAAAGTCACTCACTGTGATTTTCTTTGGTTTTGCCAATTAGTGGCCAGAGGGTGGGCACGCCATCCAACTAGGAAAAGACGGTGAGCTCCTGAAGCTGGGAGGCCAATTGGAGGCCTTCCAACTTAAAAACAGCAGCAGGATGATATGGCAGATAAGTGAGGGGGGGTGTCCCAAAACAGAGGTGCACTCTCTACAACTTTTTTCACATTTAAAGTATATATATTTTTTTAAAAATGGCCTTTGTAGCCAGGCTACCATTGTGGGGGTGGTGACAGGCAGGGGATGCCCCTCCACAGGCCAGCCCATGACTGCTACTGCACCCAAGCACCCAAGCAGGCAGGAAGAACCTCTAACCCCGCCTAGGGTGCTTCCCCCTGCTCGGTCTTCTGCCAGGGGCTGTCTCCAGGCAGCTAAACTGCCACCTGCCACCTGCAGGCTAACTGAAAAACCTCAGTTGGTCTCCATTGACAGGTCTTAATAGACCTTTAAGTGGATCACTAGGTTACCAATCACTTGTAGTCTGCTGAACAGCAAACGCCCCCCCTCCCCCTCCCCACCACCTTTCCCCTGCAATGCTGCATCCATGAAAATGGCCCAGGGGTGACATGGAGCAGAGAGCCCAACATATAGGCTGGTGTCGAGGAATAACTTGCCCACCCAGCTCCATGTCTGCCCCCAGCAAGGGCTAAAAATCCTGCCAGATAAGTTTAAATGCAAGAACTAAAAACTAGATTTAAATAATGTGGAATAAAAATTGGGAAAGGCAGATTAAATTAAAAGTGAGAGATAGAAAAAGTAAAAAAAATCTCCAACAATAATTAACTTGTGAAGGAATGAGACCTCACATTTGTAAAATTAAGTTTTCAGCCCCAGGAATGTTGTTTGGCAGCTGTTAACAATTACAACACCGTTAAGATTCACCTATATAGCCCTAATGTGGGAGTTGCTGCCCAAATTTATCCCATATTGATGGTGAGCGCTGTTAGTAGTGAGCATTGTTAGTTTTATCATTATTATTAACACAAAATCCAGGGGCAATTTATCAAAGAGATAGACGTTATAAAATGAGCAGCTGACATTCATATTAATGTTCAAGAAATCAATCAGTGTTTGTTTGTATAAACCGATTTTTTAATATAATTGAGATATCTATCTACCCGAATGAGAGAGAAAGGCCAGTGTGGAAATCAAGTCCAATCCTAATGGTCAAGCAGCTGTTTCCCGCTGACATCCAGGCAATTTTGGACTGGGTGTGCTAATAAAGCCCAATCATTAAAACCGACTGCACTTCTCCACAGCCGCTTCAGGTCAGGTTAGCTGGTCATTAGGCTGCATTTCTGCGGGGGACTTAACATCGGCCCCTACATCTCCAAAAAGAGCCATGAGACAAAGTTGTCTACCATCACCCAGTCTAACTGATGTCTTCATTGACCAATTGGTGCATTAGGAGGTTGTCACAGCTCGTCCGCTCTTGCCATTTCACAGGTGTTACCATGTTGTTGATGGGTTTACCTCAGAATCTGAAATACTCTACTCATCAACTGGAACATTGGGTTGGCCCGTGGGATCTGGGAGTGGGCCATCCACGTAACATATTGTGGTTCTGCATGGCTCAACTTTTGTTCAATGGAAAACAGTAGGTCTGTCCCAACAGTTGATTCAGTATCAATAACAATACCTGGCAGTTCCTGGTGAACACCAACTTCTGCTTGAAAAAAATTCTTCGGATTGCGTTGATTAGGGACAATGCAGATGCTATTTTACTCTTCTTCAGTCACAAAAAAGTACAGATGAAGATTATGCTTGTGAAAAGCAAAACTGAGTTCAAATAGAACTGAGCTGGGTAATTACTTGCCAGATAGTTTGTGGGAGGGACCTTTAATTAAATGTGAAATAAATAAATAGCTAAAGAGTGATGAGAAAATGCTTAGAAGCAATGAACACAGGTTTCAGAAAGGAATCACAACCGACAAATCCAGCAGAGCTCTTTGAGTTGGTGACAGATGTGGGAAATGCCGTGAACGTGGTGTACATTGATTTTCGGGTAGCCTCAACAAGAGACTGTTGGAATAGATTAGTTGACATGGAATATGGGGAATTGGATATTAAACAGGTTAAACGGGAAACAGTGTAAGAGATAAAGGCAGATTCTCAGAGTGGTTGGAAGTGGCCACTTCTGTTCACTGCGTGAACAATGATTTGGTTCCAGGGCTAGGTTAAGTTGTGTCTGAATTTGCAGATGATACTAAATTAGGAGGCATCGTAAATAATTCTGAGGACCTGCGAAGTTACAATTAGGGAGTTTTAATAAATTGGTGGATTGGGCAAGGAAATGGCAGATGGAATTCACCCGAGAGCCGACGGAAGCTACAAAGGAGTATTGATAAACTAGTGGGTTGGACAGATGTGATTCAGATGAAGGTAAATGTGAGGTGGTACATTAAAGAAAAAGTAACAGTTCTACTTTGAATGAGGGAAGCTGCTGCTGTAGAATTGCAGACCGATTTAGGGGTTCAAATTCACAAGACATTAAAAGCAGTGCCTCAAGTTGGATACAACTAGAGAAAGCTAATGGGTTTTAATTGCAAAATAGTTAAGGTGGAATATAATGGCGACTCTATAAAAAGCCTTAAGATGACAGCTATTTTGGGGTCTACATTATAGGAAGGATATTAAAGGCATTAGGGAGGTTACGCTACAGATTCATTACGATGCTGCATAGTTCAGAAAGACATGAAAATTGGAGCTGTTTTCAATAAAGCAGAGGAGATTATAGGGGGGGTTTTACTGAAGCTTTGAAAATTATGAAAGCATGGGACAGAGTTGAACCAAACAGATAGCCCCCAGTGCTGAGGGGTCAGATCTTACAAAGGATCACTGACTTGAAACAGCAACTCTCTTTCTCTCTCCGTAGAAGCTGCAGGACATGCTGAGTATTGCTAGTGTTCTCTGTTTTTAGCACAAGAAATTACTTTTCATGATGTATACAGAGGGCAGTGAGGTTGTGGTATCAATTAGTGATTGAAGTAGAGACCATGTCTTTTTAAGAACAGGTTATATATATGTAATTGTAGAAAAGGGAGATTAAAAAAAAAAAAATGGGAACATGGCGGCATATGGAGTTAGCACTACCATTTGCACAGAGGATAATCACCAAGATAGACCATTCGGGTCGAATCAGTTTCAGTGCTGTAATTTTTATCTAATTTTATGTAATTCTCCTTCATGCTTCAGAAATCCTAAGCATGCAATGGAACCATCTTCCTTCATCCATGTGCAAAAATTTAGGACTAAGGATTAATGGCAAAACAAAGGAAAATGTTGCAGGGTGGAATGACATCAAAATTGCACTCAGCAGAATGACAATCAAACCAAGTCTAACATGCTTCTGAAGCAATAGCCCAACAAAATGCTTTGAGTGATGAAGCCAACTTCATTCGTATGATTAGCATGTGCCAGCCTGTCACCAAGTACATTCTTGCATTGTACAGACAGTGTAACTTTAATTTTGGTCCTAGTTGGCTTTTCTTACTCCTCCACAATTAGCAGCCACAAAGTCGCAAGTTTCACCTACGTACCAAATTAGTTCAAAGATCTTTCAAATAAACTCAGTTGTTTTTCCCTTTCTGCTGCAGCAACTGAATCCATCAAAGAAAGACAACACTCCACCAAACAACACAAAGCGCTATCTGGAGATTAACGTTTTGGCTTTATACAAAAAGAGAATGGCGGAGGAGGGTATAATAAACTACATGTGGGGGTGGTTGTGGTTGGTGTTAGGGAGCACCCATACCCACATGAAAACACAAAAGTGGGAGATGAATGAATTTGAAAAATGCAAAAGGTTAATACTATTGGAGCTGTGTTTGTTTTAATGCAAGAAATTAGACAAGGAACATGTGAGAGCTGGAAGATCTTGCAAACATTCATAGAGTGGATATCAGTCGCACCACAGGGATATGGTGAAATAATTCCCATCAATGGTGTTCATAAATTGCAGGATATTAGAAGATCCTTTTTTCAGGGAAAAGGAGGTGTTGTGATAGTGTATATAAACTCCAGTCTAGAGAGAGGATACTGGGCAGCCACAAAATCCTGCTTGTTAAGTTTAAATGCAAGAACTAAAAATTAGATTTAAATCATGTGGATTAAAAATTGGGAAAGACATATGAAATTAAAAGAGAGAGATAGAAATAGTAAAAAAAAAAATCTCCAACAATAATTAACTTGCGAAGGAATGAGACCTCACATTTGTAAAATTAACTTTACAGCCCTAGAAAGGTTATTTGGCAGCTGTTATCAATTACAACACTGTTAAAATTCACCTAAATAGCCCTAATGTCTATAGTGGAATTTGCTGTCCAATTAGTTGATGGTAACAGATGCTATACACCCTCCAGGATAGAATTAGTTGATGGTAACAGATGCTATACACCCTCCAGGATAGAATTAGTTGATGGTAACAGATGCTATACACCCTCCAGGATAGGGTGAAAGCCTTGATCTGGAACTGTGGCTTTGAGATAAGGAAAGGGACTAATAAGGCTCCAATTATTATAATTGGAGATTTGAACAAGATGAACTATGGTCTTTTGTCATTTAGCCATTCCTATATTTCCATGCAACAGAAGCAATTATAGCTGCTACTTGAACAAGGAAAGTGTGATTCACTGCCCCTACTCGTGGATGAAGTGCTGGATTACCAGCAGCAAATATATAGGGTTAAACAGTAGCTAAGGGCTGCTAACAGGGTGCAGCAGGTGACACAGTTCTGTCAATGGTGTGTATGAAATGAAAAGAAATTCAATGGCATCAAGAAAGATGCAACAGGTGATCGCAGCAGAAATGGTTCTCTACCCTATACAGCATGATAATTTATTCAGTCAGTAGGATTACAAGAGCCTTGTTTCTAAAGCCATAGTTAACAAATATAATGTTTTCTTATTGAATAAAAAAGGGTAAAGCAGTCACACTGGGAATAAGTTTAACCTAACCCACTAACTGGGAAATGATGGGATCAAGCACAAGGTGGGGTTTACATTCCACCCAAATTTACTGTCCAATTTACTGGCAGGGTGTAAAACCAGTGTGAGTTTCCAACTCAGCAGAATTACCTCCAAAGCGTCAACATTTATGAATGAGTGAGGCTATAAGCTAGGGAAGGTGGGCCATGAAATAGCTGAACATGGTGCATAGGAAAAGAGACAATGCAGGAATAAAACTGGTGAAGGCAAGCTAGCATTTTAATTCCTGCGTTCTAGTTGCATAATTGTAAGGGAGAATACAAAAATGGATCACATAATCGGCTACAGGATGGCTCAGCAGACGTGCAATTGAGTAAAGTATAATCTCTGTTCCATAGTACACATTATAGTCATCTTACTGTCATTCTATTTGATGCATACTGAGACTGCACAACAAGCTCGGGTGGGACCTGTGTTCATTACTAAGTTGCAGTCCCTGAAATCTTAATAATAATGGCTTTGACTTTATTGGGTCTGCAACACACACACACTGGAGCTGGCACACAGAGGTAAAAGGGTAGGAGGTACATAGTGTATGAGAAGAGGATTGCCACTCTACACAACCTCCAGAATCATGCTTGTCCCCTTTACATTAATGGTACTGCTGTGACCACAAGCAGATTAGCCAGGTTATTTTTCTCTTTGTGCTCTCCTGGCCAGTTGGGCACCTCTGCACAGCCATGCAGTCACTTTCAGATACCTCTAATGGTCCTAGGAGCACCATTGCTTCAGCAAGCACGCTCAAAAGGGAACTCAAAGTACTTCCACTTCTTACTGATACCTCCCCCTCAGTTAGGATACAATAACTGCCTTCTGCCCCACACCTGCTGATTGGTAGGACGGTAATGCAGCACAAGGTGATGGGGTGGACCTAAGATGAAGAGAAATAGGGCTTTTGTGAGGGTCAGTGTCAGATGCTGAAACTGAGTGTTGCATAGCTGGAGACCTTTATGCAGTGCCTTTGGAACAAGCTGTGGTGCTGAGAAGATGTTTTGCTTCCATGCAGCACTGTTTGAGTTCAGTATGTCTGCTGTGTAGGCCTACTTGAGCCAGATATCCACCACAATAGGTCAACGGGTAGAATCATGGAGCAGGGGTTCTCTAAGACACTTGCAGACATGATGTATATTGCATCCACTGACTCAGAGCACATAGCTCCACTCATCTGCACTGGATGTCAAAACATAAGACTGGGGGAAATAATGGAAATCTGCAGCAAGAGGGAATGCAGGGAGTTCTGCAGTCACAAAGATTCCTTCTAAAGGAGATGGAAGCATTGTCCCCATGATCCGGCGTCAAATTCAAAATTCTCATTTGTATTCAAATCCCTCCATGGCTTGCTGTAGTCTATTTCTGTAACCTCATTAACCCCAAACTCTCCAAGGTCTCTCTGCGCTTTTCCAAATCTAGCCTCTTGCTCATTCCTGATTTTCATTACTCCACTATTAGCAGCCTAGGCCCTACGATCTGGAATTTGCTCCCTAAACCGCTCTGCCTCTCTTTCCTCCTGTAAGAAGCTCCTTGAAAGCTACCACTTGGACCAAGCTTTTGCTTACCTGTCCTAATGCTTCCTTATGTGGCTTGATGTCAAATTGTGTTTGATAACATCCCTATGAAGCACCTTGGTAAATTTTACTGTGTTAAAAGTGCTATCTAAATACATGTTGTTGTTGTAGTAGAGTACAGCATGCACATTATGTCACTATTTTCATTGCTACTCTTGGGTCACCTTTGTGGCTACAATGTTCCGAATGATTGCCTGGTTTGTACAGGCCGGAATCCTTGCGAGAAGGGACAAGCCAGTCCCACAATTGCTACATGGTCTTGTGGGTAGTTTGTGCGCAGATTTTGCAGGCCATATTCCTTCAGGAGCTACAGCAGTATCTACAGAAACATCCTCAAGCCAGGAAGCGTTTATACACCAAAGCAGAGCTAGAAAGAGCACAAAGCAGATGACATCTCTTCATATCAAAGATATTCAGCCTTAAAGATACTTAAGCGCTTAAATGACATCCACCCCACTTAATACACTAGCACCTGTGTATGTGTATATTTCTATATAATGGCAATGGTCAACAGGTGACCAGGAAACCACATTTGGCTAATATAAAACAGAAAATGCCAGAAATACTCAGCTGGTCAGGCAGCAACTGTGGTCAGAGAAACAGAATTAACATTTGAAATGTTTGTTTTGATGAAGGATCATTGACCTGAAACGTCAACCCTGTTTCTCTCTCCACGGATGCTGCCAAACCTGCTGCGTATTTCTAACATTTTCTGTTTTTATTTCAGATTTCCAGCGTCTGCAGTACTCTGTTTATCGAACCACATCTCGCTCCTGGGACCTACGATGTAATTGGCACTCGTCCAGCTCTGCAGCAATCTTGAGCACTACATTCAGGGAGCAGACAGCGGGAGCAGGGCCAGAGGTTATTGGTAAAGAGGCATGGTGTCTATATGTGGAAATGTCATTTTTCTGCAGTGCGTGAAGCATCATCCAACATGGTGAATTGGCAATTGCACCAAAAACCCAAGTGGAGAGCAGCAAACATAATCTGGTGACTACTATGAAGGAAGGTCATGGGTAATTTTAACCTCAGACGAATGATGTCTTTTTGCTGAGAATCGTTTCAGCCAGTAGCTGTCAGATATCAAGTGCTATTGAACAGGCGTCTTTTTACATGCATTTTATAGCCTCCTATTGCATTCAGTGTTTTGTAAAAGTAAGTTCTTCTTGGACAGAGTTCCAGGAAGTAGACGGCAGCAAGCTGTGCCACGTATGTGCTTTGACTATTGGTGCTGATCTGAAGTCTTTGCTTTCCTACATTCCAACAGTGACTACATTTCCAAAACACTCCATTGTCTGTAAAGCACTTTGCGATGCACTGAGGTCACGAAAGGTGCTGCAGAAATGATTCTTTCTTGTGGAGTTGGACGCTTAGGGAATGACACAAAAAAATACTGGTGTTGAGCTGCACTTGGGAAGTCAGTGCCAGTAGTAGTTACACATGAAGAGCATTGCCCTACGTTCAGCTCTCTCAAACTGTGCAAATCTGTTTTTCTGCTACCACATCTCATTCTGACTCTCATATTTCCAGAATTAGTTCAGAACTGAGAAGAAACCAGAGATATATTTTTTTTTAAATGGCATGAAACAAAGGAATGTGGAAAGTACCAATGATGGATAGACTTCACTGCACCCAAGCTTGTTTCTGTTGTACTTAGAATAAGAAGATACTAACTGCAATTATTTAACTTTGCTGAATCCTGGTAATTTTTTGGAAATATTTATGAGAGTATCGTTTCAAACCAGCGAGCCTGAATCTTTGAAGAGAAATGGCCTAAATACTTAAAGGGGGCAACAAAAAGCAAAGCTCCAACACCAAAAGAAAAAAAAATTATATTAGAGTTAGCATTGTAGTTATGAACATTTTATTTTCTGCTACACAAGGAGCTGGCAAAAGATAAGTAACTACTGTAAAAATATACGTTGCATTACTGCTATCATCTACTTGTCCATTCAGTGTTCTACAGGTTGGACTGGCAGTCACAGGCTACGTCAGACTATCGTGCTGTCTACTGAAGACAAGAATGTTGTGTGAAAGCACACAATAAGACCAGTCACTGGAATCAACAGATAAGGGTTCTCTGTTCCTGAAACATGCAACAGATTTTACATGAAAACCTGGGCAAGTGATAACATTTGATGACTCAGGTGCTGAGGCTCACCTGTAAAGACCAGCAAAGAAATAACAACTGGAATTTATACCATGCCTTTAACATGGTGAAACACCCCAAGGTGCTTCACAGGAGCAATTATCAAACAAATTTTGACAGAGCCACATAAGGAGGTATTAGGACAGGTGACCATGTCACTTCCCAAGTAACCTTGGCACAATCAGAAAAACTCATCTGGCCTATATATGACTCCAGCCCCACAGCAATGTGTTAGCTGTTCTCTGAAATGGCCTGGCAAGCCACTCAGTTGTATGCAAGTGCTACGACAGAGTATCATGAGAAGAGAGTAGGACGGGCCACCCAGTATTGGCCAAGGCATTGGATTTGGATAGGACATAAGCACTCGCAGCAAGGTCAACTCTGCCAAGGTCTTCCTAACACACACCTGAGGACTTGTGCCAAAATCCATCCACAGACTAGCAAAGTAACAACCTGATGAAAGGTCAGCAACCTGAAAGAGTAACTCTTGTTTCTCTCTCCACAAACACTGGCAGACCTGCAGTGTAATTCTATATTTTCTAGTTTTCTAACAGCCTGATATAGTCATACTCACAGAATCATACCTTTCAGCCAACGTCCCACTGGCAGGTCAGACCCACCAGAGGTGGCAACAAAGTGGTATGCATGAAGTCTCAAGGCATCAAGTCAAGCATAGGAAAGGGGACCTCCTGCTGATTACCACCCTCCCTCAACTGACGAGTAATTGCTCCTCCATGTTGAACACCGATTGGAAGAAGCGCTGAGGATATTAAGGGCACAGAATGTATACTGAGTGGGGACTTCAGTGTTCGTCACCAAGCGTGGTTCAGTAGCACCACTACTGACCGAACTGGCTGAACCCTGAAGGACATAGCTACAAGGATGTGCCTGCAGCAGGTGGAGAGGTAGCCAACAAGAGGCAAAAACCTACTTGAACTCATCCTCACCAATCCACCTGTCAAGGATGCATCAGTCCATAACCATACTGGTAGGAGTGACCACCACTCCTTGTGGAGGCAAAGTCCTGACCATAAGCTTAGAAGTGGGGATGTTAGCCAATGATTGCACAGTATTCAGTTCCATTCACAACTTCTCAGATACTGAAGCAGTCCATGCCCATTCCTGCATGACCTGGACAGCATTCACATTTGGGTAAGTAACTTCCACACCACACAAGTGCCAGGCAATGGCCATCTCCAACAAAAGAATCTCACTACCTTGAGATCCAATGGCATCACCATCATCAAATCCCCTACCATCAACATCCTGGGGGTCACCATAGACCAGGAACTTAACTGGACTAGTTGCATAAATATTGTAGCTACAAGAGTAGTTCAAAAGTTAGGTATTCTGCAGTGGGTGACTCATTTCCCGAGTCCTTAAAGCTTTTTCACCGTCTACAAGTCAGGAATATGATGGAATACTGACCTCTTGCCTGGAAGAGAGACAGCCGAAATGATTTATTTCCAACTACCTGCCAAAGCTGTTCTAAAGTTTCGCACTGGGATGTGTGAAAGATCAGTATGGTTCCTCCTCAAACATTCTTACAGTGTTCAGTTGAAATAACAACAACAGCAACTTGCATTTATATAGTGCCTTTGATCATCGTAAGGCACAAGGTTCTTCACAGAAGTGTTATAAAACAAAATCTGACACCAAGCCACAAAGAAATACTATTACAGATAACCAAAAATTACTCTCAGAGGAAAGTTTTAAGAAACATCTTAAAAGTAGAAAGAGATAGCAGGGCAGTAGAGGTTCAGGGAAGGAATGCCAGAGTATCGGGCCTAGGCAGCTAAAGGCATGACCACCAATGATAGAACGACTAAAATTGGGGATGTTTATGAGTTGGAGGAGGGGGTTTCAGAACTTGAAGAGGTTACAGAGATAGGGAGGGGGCAAGACCCTGGAGGAATTTGAAAATAAGCTTGAGAATTTTAAAACCGAGGTGTTGCTTAAAGAAGAGCTGATGGAGGTCAGTGATGGGTGATGGGCGAGCAGGACTTGATTCGAGTTAGGACATGGGTAGCAGAGGCTTGGATGACCTCAAGTTTACAGAGGGCAGAACATGGCAGGCTGGTCAGGAGTGCACTGGAATAGTCAAGTCTAGGTGTAACAAAGGCACAGAGGACGGTTTCAGCTGTAGATGAGCCAAGACAGGAGGCAAGTTGGCTGGTGTTACAGAGTTGGAAATAGATAGTTTAATGATGGCATGGATACATGACCAGGAGCTCATCCCTGGGGTGAAATATGAGACCAAGGTTGCCAACGGTCTGGCTCAGCCTCAGACAGTTGCCAGGGAGAGTAACTGAGTCAGTAGCTCGAGAGCTGAGTTTGTGGCAGTGACCAAGGTCTTTCCAATATTGAGTTGGAACAAATTTCTGATCATCCAACACTGGATGTCAGCCAAATGGTCTGACAATTTAGAGACAGTGGAGGAGTGGATAGGCAGAGCTGGGTGTCGTCAGCATCCATGTGGAAACTGACACTTTTTAAATGATGTCGCCAAGGGGCAGCATGTAGATGAGAAACAGGAGTGAGGCAAGGATAGATCCTGGGGAGGCACCAGAGACAACAATGCTGAAATGGGATGAGAATACACTGCAAGTGATTATCTGGCTACAATTAGATAAGAATGGAATCAGGCAAGTGCCATCCCACCCAGCTGGATGGTAGTGGAGTGGCATTGGAGGAGGATTGTGTGATCAACTTTATTAGAGACTCAAGACAGACTAAAGGTTCAAAGGTCCAGGAGGGATAGTTTATCTTTGCCACACAGGAACATCGTTTGTGACTTTTACAAGTGATGTTTCAGTACTGAGGTGGAAACCTGATTGGAGGGATTCAAACATGGAATTCCAGGAAAAACAAGCACGTATTTGGGAGGCAACACATTCAAGGACATTAGCGAGGAACGGGATCAGCAATAAGGAGCCAGGCCAACAGCTGCGTAGCATCATTGGCAAATCTCCTACAATGTAATTTAGCAATCTATCCACATACAGAAAACTGTTAATGTTGGAAAATCTCAGAAAAATAGTCTGAACTGTCCATCACCCGGCAGTAGCTGTGACCGCTGTGTCAAACATACCTTCCAAATATGGTCAGGTTCCCTCAAGCTGGTGAAGGTTGTGTCTGCAAGGGACTTTTTAATTGCTCCATTTGCAGTTAAACTATTTTTTTTTTGGCAATACAAGCTCGCACAATTCCCACATGGTATATCTTATTCCAATGCTGGTGAAGCAAACTCATGATACTGCCGCTGTGACTGACTCTTTGCTCGTTAGTCAAAGCATGTAATCTGTACACAGGCCCAGGGCTTTTGTGCTTCATGTACAGATGTGGAAACACAGAATATAAAATGTCAAAAATCACACTGAAAAGTGATGTTAGCCTTGAATAGTTCAATAGCTGCTGAGTATCTGGTGACAGCTCTAGTTATTTTTTTGAATGTGCACTACAGAAGAAAGCTCTACAATTAAGATACAAATGTTCTGCTTCAATTTCAAACATGGAAATTTGACGATAAGACCCATGTCATTTTAAATATGTTTACATTAAACTTCATTCACCTTCATGTCAGAGAGACGCACATAAAAACAGGATAGCTGAATGCACCTTATTTGTGCCCAATACTAACCCTGATGTCTTCATATATTCTTTTAGAAAGTAGTGGAGTGAACAGTAGGCCAGTTATTAGGCAAAATTTTCCTTTAAAAATTAACAGCAAGTTCACAATGAATGGTACAAAACAAAAATTGCTGGAAAAACTCAGCAGGTCTGACAACTCTGTCCTTCTCTCCACAGATGCTAATGTTTCGAGTCCATATGACTCTTCTTCAGAGCTAAAGAGGAGTAAAAATGGTGAAATATACACCTTTTAAAGGGGGTGGGGCAGGTGAAGCTGGATAGAAGGCCAGTGATAGGTGGAGGCAAAGGAGAGATTGCAAAAGATGTCATAAGCATAAGGTCGAAGGGGTGTTGATGGTGATGATACTGGCTAAAGGAGGTGCTAATGGGGACATTAAGAGTAGAAAGCAGAATGAGCGAGTGACAGATGGCCCTAGTGGGGGTGGGTTAGTTCTTTAGTTCTGAAGAAGAGTCATACAGACTCGAAACATTAATTCTGTCTTTCTCTCCACAGATGCTGTCAAGCCTGCTGAGTTTTTCCAGCAATTTTTGTTTTTGTTTCAGATTTCCAGCATCTGCAGTATTTTGCTTTTATCACAATGAATGCTGTTATGAATGTACAAATTAGCCAGCAAATTCAAGGGATTATGAGATGCAGTTAATTGTAGAACTCCAGAACTTACGGGTTGCTTTATACTGTTCCACTGCTTGTTTTGCACAAACAGCATCTCACCTTCAACCTCCCCATTATTTCTAATAACTTGCTCAATTTGTAGATGAATTACCAAGCTGTAGAAAGTTAGGGCTCATGCTGAACAGCACAAGTACCTTTCCACAAATGTGTTAATTGTTAATGTGACGACAATCAACCTCTCCAGCCAGAGAGGGAACAATTTAACTGTTGCCTCACTCCTACAGGTAGTCAATTCTTAAGAGATTGTTAAAAAAAAGTCTCTCTCTCTCTCTCGCTTAATCCAGTCTACCTTTCATTTTCTTTATTTTTCATTCTGTATCCAATATGGCTCTTGTTCATCCTCACTCTATCATTACTCTGCTTCTGTTGCAATCCTGAAACCTCAGTGGTTAAGGAGGTAGATTGTTGGTCCCTTTGCTAAGAAGTCTCCTGTCCTGACATTATCCTGTCCATACTGTTACCAGTTCACACTTCCAGCAAATTATAATACAGTAAAAAGTTTAATCGATGAAATAGATTACAAGGTGTCCCACTCCAGCAAGTTTGGGTCCATTATGTTTAAAGCTGTATTTACATTCAAGAAGTGAAAATACCCAATTAAAGGGGAAATGCTGGAAATATTCAACAAGCCTGGCAGTATCTGTGGAGAGAGAGTTAACATTTCAAGTCTGCTAGCTGCCATCAGAATCCAGCTGATAAGGATGCAGTAAAAGGAACTGCACCATGGCTCTGAGCAAACAGCGCAAGAAGCTATGCATCTCCTTTATCCAATCAGGTCGAAGGATTGTGAAATAAACAGTGCAAGAATTAACAAGGAAGTGTAAGTTACAGTAGATGAATGCAATACCAGATCAGGTGCAGAAAGAAAAATAATGAGAGGGAAAGAAATATTTGATTTAATGGGAAAAGTGAGACTGAAAATATTACATTTTTGAAATATCTAACAATTAAAACTTGAAGGAATGAGACTCTGCACTTGCGATAACTTTCAGAGCCTGAGAGGTTAATTGGCAGTAATTAACATTAAAGTGCATAATTAAAAGAATCTGACAGTTAAATCCAGGCTTAATTATATATGCAAAGACCTGTAGTTGCTCCAAAACTGACTTATGTCACTTCAGATCAGCTAACTTCCTGTGGAGAGTTTAGTTATCAACTATGCAAGTTTCAATGTTATTTTGACAGCAAATTATGGCCCAAATGGATTGAATGAACAGTTCATGTGTTACTTGTTTGTGATGTTGGTTGAGAAAGATGTAGGTCAGCATACCAGTACAAATCCCAGCTCTGATTCAAATAATGTCATGGGATTTTTAACATCCACCTCAACAGACAGTTTAATATGGGGCGGTGATATAATTCAAAATTGCTTTGCTATATTGCAGTGAGCGAGAGCTGTAAAACCAGCATCACTTCAAACTGGGAACTGTGTTTTGTTGCAATACAAAAATCTGACCTTAGTCAAAATATAAATTTTAAAGTTAGAAAAAATATAAATCGTGTCAACAGGGCTCTTTCTAAACAATTGAAAATTAAGGATGAGACACACTGTAGCCCATATGGCATCCAAAAGAAGCTTCTGCATGATGTGTTCTGGCCAAATTCATTCTTGCTGAACTGGAGCTCAGTTGCAGGTGTCTCAACTTCAGCGGCAGAGTCAAAGTGATGGTTAAGCAGGTGCGGCAATCACTCCATGCAGTTGGAAGCTAACTGGCAATGTTACACACTAACCCAGAGCAACTGGAATGCCAGTCCCTGAAAACTGGCTTCACTCGCTACCACTTGAACAGGTGTCTAACACAAATGGTTCGGAAACAAGTGACAGGGGGAACCACACATAGGCTTTAATTGGAGTGGCACACACTAATGCTACACACATGGGCAGTATTATTGCTAGTATGCACAGGGACAGAGGGGATTCGAAAACTGCCACAAATAAAACCAAAACACATATCTCTAGACACGTCCTAACGCAGTTCCACATAGGCCAGGTTCTTTACACATCCTGTATAGTGAGTGTTACTAGTCTGGTGTCTGCGTCCAGTTAGTTACAGCTTCAGTTTCTCTTCCCCGAGACACTGGGACGCTGCCAGACCTGCTGAGTTCTTTTTGTTTCTATTTCACACCTTAATCTCCAAATGAAGGTGTGAGGTTCGCCCCAAGGAAAGGAAGAGGGGACAGACTAAAATATATTTAAAAAAATATATATACTCCCCACCTCCCTGGCTCTCAGACATAATTATAAAGGTTCTTTTTTTGCAACAAAAGGTGAGACTCGGCGCAACTTACCGCTGCCATCTTCAGGTCAGTCGCCACTCACAAGAGGTAAAGTTTGAGGGAGACACAGGACAGGAGGCTCCCCGCCGGGAGACTGAGGGGCTGGAGGAGACTTGCACCGCGTTTTGGTGACAAACGTGTCCGGGAAACTCGCTCATTTTCCTCTCGGTCACGAAACTAGTTTTGTTGCCATTGACTTTAAAGAAAAGCGTTTTGACATAACCCCCCCCCCCAATCAAATAAAAATCTCCAATTTAACCCCTTGAGACCTATAAATGCTGTTGAGGAAATGCGACCGTCTGTTGTACACCAGCTAGTCCCAGAATGTTGTGTCCATTAGTGTTTGGCTGTCACATTCTATGTTGCAATTTATAAGGAAGGAAATGTCTCAACAGTTCTTGATTAACTGGTACGATATCTAAATTAATGAAACCATGTGGGCTTTCACTCCATTAACATATTCCATGCCCTGCAGTGTTACTTCAAAAGGCTTTTTTTTAAAGGAATACTGCCTCCATAGTTTAGTCAGTAAATGTGGTGCCTCGGAATCAGATAAGTTGTGTATCCAAGACACAACACCGAGGCTGAAACTCCAGTGCCTACTGAGGGAGTGCTGCACTGTCCGAGATGAGGACTATAAGAGTCATGTGGACCCCAAACCTTAACTCCCTCTGTCTTTCTCTCCACCGATGCTGCCAGACCTGCTGAGCTTTTCCAGCATTTTTTTGTTTTAGTGTGTCTAAACCCTGTCTGCCCAGCTAAAGGATTCTCCTGCACTATTTTGAAGAAGAGATGGGGGCTTCCCAGGGGTGTCCTGGCTGATATTTACCCCTCAATCAACATCACTAAAGCAGATTATCTGATCATTATCACGTTACCCTTTGTGAGAATTTGCTATCTGCAAATTGGCTGCCCTATTTCCTACATTTCAACAGTAAATGCTCTCAAAAGTACCTCATTGGCTCTAAAGCACTTTGGGATATCCTGAGGTGATGGAATATGCTATACAAATGCAGGTCCTTTCACATCAGCATGCAGAAATTATCGAGAGAGGAGTTTTGAGTGAAGTGAATGTTTATGCAAAGATTTCCGAATGGATGATTACCAGAAGGTGTAACTTCATGATATCACAGGAGAATTAAGGCATCCACAAACTGTCTGCTCCAAATAGTATAGAAGTTACAACACAGAAACAGACCACAGGATTTCTATGTGAATAAATCCCAGTTTTACAATCCCCAAGGCTGTTTCCAAAGCAGAAAACTGAGCTCCGTTAAGTTGCTGAGATCAAACTTACACCTGTGTATTTTCCTTAATTCTGCAGAAATAGTTCTCTGCTCAAAATATATTCCAAATGTTTCTGTAGTCCCAGTTTAGGCTGTATCAGTGCAATTTCACTCCATCTTCCAGTACAGAGAAAACAACTATCCACATGTTATTTTGTTGCTATATGATCCCAAATTGCATCAGCCTTTGATTTCATTTGGGAAATACTTTTTCCAGTTCTTGTTGTTTTAAAAAGCCAGCAAAAGCAACATGAGAGCAAAGAAATCTTCTGCATTGGCATTTTTGTCCATAGCTTCCTCGTAAAAAAAAAGCTTATTCAAAATAAGGGGTTGCATTCCATGTTTAATGCTCCTTGTACGATCTCTTCACTTGTTATTGTTGAAGCAGCTTTACCAGATCCAAGTCAGGAATTGTCCTTTTAGCGTTCAGGCAATTGCAGCTGCAAGAGGCAAGTGCTGTTACCATCATTTCAAATCCCTTCTTTCAACTTCAGATAGTCTTCCAGTAAAAGCAGTCTCTTGCATATTTTCAGGATGCATAACAGATGGCAACATTGAGTTTTGCTGCCTATTCCAGTCTAATCAAACCATTCAGTCAAGAACTCCGCCACATCCAGAGAGCACAGTTTTCACTCATTCTGAAGTGCAATGGGCATGAGCTACATTATCATGAAATTAAAAGTGCCGTTTTAATGTATTATCAGCAGATCTCTCATGAGAAAGCTCATGGTGGGCCACAGCTACAGCATGAGGGGTGGTAGGGGAGAGAAGATCTCAGGATTTGCTATTGAGAAATAGCATAGCTGTAATATTATCTTTTACATAAAAACACTTTGTTTTGCAATTCAAAGTATAAATAAATGGGTATTGTACATCATCTACTTTGACCACTTGTCTCGCAGCTGGACTATCAGAATTAATATAGGTGCAAATATATTTTGATTTGAAACTTTTGCTCTACAAACGCTTTATCTTTTAAGTATAAACTCAAATGCTGTTATAGCCAGGACGATATGAAACATATACAAATATAAATACATCTATGGTTTATGATTTCTCAATTTTAACTAAACAGAGCATAGGTGCTCTAGTCAGTAGGGGCAGGCTAATGACAAACCTGTTGTTAAGAGTCCTATTCAAATATATCTGATTCAAGAATGGTATGTTGTGATTTGATTTTACAACAACAACGTGCATTTACCTAGCATCTTTAACATGGTGCATGTTCCAAGCTGCTTCACAAGACAATTACCAAACAAAATTTGACACATTTAGGAAGTGGCCAAATAAAATTTGACATAACAGCTGGCACATGAATGTCTGGCCCTGACACCCATAACACCTGCAGTGTGTTCTACACTAATCTTCGGCAGTGCCGGTAGATTATGTAAATGAGTTGTATTCATATTATCAGTATAAAATCAGTTTTGGTACAGATGCACAAAGTTCCTTAAAAGCATCTTTGCTTTACCTGCAGTCACAGTTTGTTCTAGAGTCAACTTGTGAAGCTTGTACCAATTTTAATGGAAACTCAAGCCCCATTGACAGTGTACCCTTTTATTTCGTTATCTTTACCCTCTGAAGCCCATGTGTAGAAAGCCACCCTGCACATCGCAGATTCTAGGAGCAAGAAAGTAGAAGTTTGAGTTGACATCACTGTGAAGAATAAGACTGATACTTGGCCCAAATTGTTGGCTAGGGAGGTTTGAGGTTAAAAAAAAAACAAACTAGAAACCTGCCAACGTTCTTGGTGGCATGCAGCTTGTAAATACAATTATCAAATAGAAAGCAAATATCCATAATATTGATTTTTTCACTACATATCCTATTTGGATCTATTATCCACTAATCTGACTCATATTATTCTCGCTGAAGTTTTAAATAACTTATGTGTTGAGGCAAAAATTGGGCTTGAACTCATAGCTCAGTGTAGGTTATATACACATAAATTGACCCTTCAGCAATTGGAAAGACTCTCGTTATTTGCTTGAGCTAAACCCTTCATAATTTTGAACACCTCTTTCAAATGTTCTCTTAGCCTTCTCCGCTTTAAGAAGAGAGAACACCCCCAGCTTCTCCCGTCCTTTTGCATAACTGTAATCTCATATCCTTGGGACCATTCTAGTAATTGTCTTCGATACCAACTCTGAAACTTTCACATCTTTCCTAAAGCGTGGTGTCATGAATTGGACTGGAGCCGAAATAGTGTTTTACATAGGTTTAGCGTAACTTCCTGACTTTTATACTCTGTACCTCTATTTATAAAGCCCGGAATCCCATCTGCTTTATTAATTGCTTTGTCAACCTGTCCTGTCACCTTCAAAGATTTGTGCACAAGTATCCTATGTTTTCTCATAGGAACATAGGAACAAAGGAACAGGAGTAGGCCATCTGACCTGTTGAGCCTGCTCTACCATTCAAGTAGATCATGGCTGATCATCTATCTCAACACCACTTTCCCATGCTATCCCCATATCCCTTGATGTCGTTAGTATCCAGAAATCTATCGATTTCTGTCTTGAACATGCTCAATGATTGAGTTTCCACAGCCCTCTGGGGTAGAGAATTCCAAAGATTCACCACCCTCTGAGTGAAGAAATTCCTCCTCATCTCAGTCTTAAATGGCCTGGCCCTTATTCTGAGACTGTGTCCCCTGGTTCTAGATTCACCAGCCAGGGGAAACATCCTACCCACACCTACCCTGTCACACTCTGTAAGAATTTTGTAAGTTTTGATCAGATCACCTCTCATTCTTCAAAACCCTAGAGAATAGTGGTCCAGTTTCCTCAATCTCTCCTCATAAGACAATTCTGCCATCCCTGGGATTAGTCTGGTGACCCTCCATTGCACTTTCTCTATGGTACTTAGAGAAGGAGACCAAAACAGTACACAATAAGCCAGGTGCAGTTTCAAAAAGGCTTTATCCAATTGCAGCAAGACATCTTTACTCTTGTATTCAAATCCTCTGGCATTGAAGGGCAACATACCACTTGCCTTCCCAATTGCTTGCTGCACCTACATGTTAGCTTTTAGTGACTCATGAACAAGGACACCCAGGTCTCTTTGGACATCAACACTTCCCAACCTCTCACCATTTAAAAAATACTCTAGTTTTCTGTTTTTTTCTACCAGAGTGGATAGCTTCACACTTGTTCACAATAATTTCCACCTGCAATGTTCTTGCCTATTCGCTTAGCCTGTCTAAGTCCTCCTTGCATCCTCCTCACAACTTATATAATCACCTAGTTTTGTGCCATCAGCAAATTTGAAAATATTACATTTGGTCCCCACATCCAAATAATTTATGTAGATTGTGAACAGCTGTGGCCCAAGCACTGATCCTTGCGGTACCCCACTAGGAACAGCCTGCCATCCCAACCCATTTATTCCTACTCTCTGTTTTCTGCCTGTTAACCAATTCTCAATCTATACCAGTATATTAACCCCAATCCCATGTGCTCTAATTTTGTTTACTAACCTCCTGTGTGGGACTTTATCAAGAATCTTCTGAAAATCCAAATACACTACATCAAATGGTTCTCCTTTATCAATGCTACAAGTAACATCTCAAAAAATCCAATAGGTTTGTCAAACATGATTTTGCTTTTATAAATCCATGATTATACTGCCCAATCATATCATTATTTTCTAAGCATCTAGTTATCATGCCTTTATATTAGATTATAACATTTTCCCTATTAAAGACATCAAACTAATAGGCCTGTAGTTCTCTGTTTTCTCTCTCCCTCCCTTCTTAAACAGTGGGGTTACATTTGCTGCTTTCCAGTCTGCAGGAACCTTTCCAGGATCTATAGAATTTTGAAAGATAACCACCAATACATCTATTATCTCTATAGCCTTCAACAGTCTGGGGTATAGCTCATCAGGTCCTGGGAAGTTATCAACCTTCAAGCAAATTCATTTTTTGATTACTACCTCGTTATTAACACTAATTTCTTTGAATTCCTCATTTTTGAAAGCCCCCTGGTCCCTTAGCATTTCTCGTAGATTTTCTGTATCTTCCTCCATGAAGACAGACACAAAGTAATTGTTTAGTTGCTCCGCTTTTCCCTATTCTCCATGATAAATTCTGCTGTCTCTGCCTGCATTGGACCCACATTTGTCCCTGCTAACCTTTTCCTTTTCACATGCCTACAGAAACTTTTACAGTCCGCCTTTATGTTAGTTGCTAGCTTGCATTCAAATTCTCTTTTTCCTTTCTTTATCAGTTTCTTGGTCTTCCTTTGCTGGATTCGAAAGTCCTCCAAATCCTCAGTCTTACCATTTTTCCTGGCAACCTTATAAGCCACTTTGATCTAATGATCTTTTGTTAACCACAGTTGAGTCAACTCTCCTGTTGGGTTTTTGTCTCTTAGAGAAATGTATATTTATTAGAGACCATGTTAATACGTCTTTAACTACAAGCCATCACCTGTCTACCATCAATTTTATTAGTGTATTTTCCAAAATCCACCATAGTCAACTTGCCCCTCATGCCTTCATAGTTTCCTGTATTCAAATTTAAGACCCTAGTTTCAGAATTAACTACATCACTTTCAAATTTAATGCAAAAAAATTCTATCATATTATGATCATTATTTCTGTAAGGCTCCTTTACAGCAAAGCTATTAATTAGGCCTTTCTTGTTACATAATAATAAATCTAAAATAGCCCAATCCTTGGTTGGTTCTTCAATTTTTTTTGCAGCAATGTACAGAAACCCATCTCGTACACACTCCAGGAATTCATCCTCCACAGCATTAGTGCTAATTAGGTTTACCCAGCCTGTACGTAAATTGATAAAAGCAAAATACTGCGGATGCTGGAAATCTAGAACAAAAACAAAAATACCTGGAAAAACTCAGCAGGTCTGACAGCATCTGCGGAGAGGGATACAATTGACGTTTTGAGTCATTATGACCCTTCATCAGAACTAAGAAATATAGAAATGAGATGAAATATAAGCTGGTAGGGGGGGGTGGGGGGTGGGGTGTAGAACTCGATAGGGCGCCAGTGATAGGTGGAGGCCAAGAAGAGACTGCCAAAGATGTCATAGACAAAAGGGGTGTTGGTGGTGGTGATATTATCTAAAGGATGTGCTAATGGGGACTTTAAGGGTAGCAAGCAGGACAAGCTAGTGGCAGATTGAAGTCGCCCATTAGTACTGTCTTACCCATGTTACATGTAACTCTAATTTTCTGATTTATACTGTGCCCAACATTACCACCACAGCTTCGTGGCCTATAAACAACCCCCACCAATGTTTGCCGCCCTTGCTGTTTCTTAGCTCCACCCAAACTGATTCTACATCTTTATCCTTCGATCTAAGATCTGCTCTCACTAATGATTTCTTCTCTTATTAATAGCTCTAGCCCACCTCCATTTCTCTTTTGCTTATCCTTCCTAAATGATGAATATCCTTCAAAATTCAGTTCCCAGTCTCAGTCACCCCATAACCATGTCTCTGTAATGACAATTAAATCATGACCATTTACTTCTATTTGTGCCTTCAAATCATATACCTTGTTGCAAATGTTTGTGCATTCAGATAGACAGCTCTTAACTTTGTCTTTTTAACATCATTCTGCACTCTGATCTGATTTGATGCTTGCCTTCGCTTTGTTAGCTTTCTAATTTTGCTTACTTTTCATGCACTCCCTTGAAAATTGACCAGTTAGCATGTATAGTCTCTCATTCTTCCTACCTCACACTTTCCTGTGCTGAATTTCATCAGCCACGTACCCAACCAATTCATCAGTCAATATACGTCCTCATGAGGACTCGAAACGTCAACTCTTTTCTTCTCCGCCGATGCTGCCAGACCTGCTGAGTTTTTCCAGGTAATTCTGTTTTTGTTTTGGATTTCCAGCATCCGCAGTAGTTTTTTGTTTTTATCCTCTTGCATTCTATTGCTATCTTCCTTTGTTTACTAAACTCGAGATCCAAAAGGTGGCTTTGAGGTCCGAGTATATAGATCATTAAAATGCCATGAGCAAATGCAAAAAGTAAGTTTAAAAAGGCTAATGGAATTTTATATCTACAGGACTGGATTACAAGGGGTTAGAATTCATGTTATGGCTAAAAAAAGACCTGGTTAGACCTCACCTTGACACAACACCTTAGGAAAGATATATTGGCCTTGAAAGCAGGGCATTTACCAGTATAATATTTAATGCCAATGTTTAAATTACAAGGAGAGATGACACAAAATGGGTTGTATTCCCTAGAATTTAGAAGATTATGGGGTGATTTGATTGACGATTTCAAGATGTTTTAAGGGGAACAATTTGGGTAGTTGAGAAAGTACTTCTGCTGCTTGATGGGCTCGGGGGCATAGACTAAAAATTAGAACCAGACCTTTCAGGAGTGAAATCAGGAAACATTGCTACCTACAAAGGATGACAGAAGTTTTAACACACTGTCACATGGAATGGCACATGGAGTTAGGTTGCAGATCAGCCATGGTCTCATTGAATGTCGGAGCAGGCTGGTGGGGCTAAATAGCGGACTTCTGTTCCAATGTTTCAATTAGGGATGCATTGGAATGTCTGATTTCAAAATGGGTGCCTCATTATAATTTTGCTTCTGGGCTTTACAACGGGCATGATGTATGCTCACAAGACACAATTTCACCTGGACTATTTAAAGGGTCACTTCACAGATGGAATTTAGAGGAATTGGGTGCTTGCATGAGAGAATCAGAATTCAAAGTGGATGTCAAGAAGAGAAAAAAATCTGCGCCCACTTTAATGAGGCATCCCTTGACACACCGCTGGGTGCAACAAAGGGTTTTATTCCCCAGTGATGGGAAAGAAAGCTGCTTCTCCAGTGAAGAAGGCATGGCTGAAAATAGTGAGATAGTTGAGCAGGAGGAGTTGATTTAGTGCAGGAAGGTGAGCATAGATTCACCTACATTCTACAGTGCACCTCCCCAACCTCACTCCGTCTTGTCAAGTGTACTCTATCACATCACTCCTCAAACCCACTTAAGTTTCAAAAACACTATTTTTCCGTTTCAATGCACTTCCTCACCTCTCTCTTCCTTCATCCACCACTGCCACTCATTCTAATCGTTGCGCAATGTGATATCACTTCAGTCAGCTCAGCCTGTTCACAGCACACGTCCTCAAATAGCACTGTAAACTTGCCCTCAAATGCATGCCAATGCCATTCGTGATGTATCTGCCTGATAATCATCTTCACTGAATTCAAGCTGTGTCCATCAGATGCAAACAGTCTTACACACACTCATAGGTTGGTTATCCCATTTTGCAGGAGAAAAAGGCACAAAATGAAAAGGCTAGGGAAAGGGCCAAAGATGGGCCACTACAGATTGTGGAGTTGGTAATTGCAGAGCAGAGGCCTTGTATATAAGTGGGATGTTGGCATCCCTGAATTTCTTATCCAAGAATCAGTCATGTTGACTTGATTACAGGAACAGGTGGGGTGTAAGGAAGGGGTAGTACCCCTCACAGGTGGGCTCGCCACACTCTTTGGAGTGGCTCATCCTGCAGTGGTCCTCACATTCACACAACTCTCACCTGTGGCTCCAAGTAGTTGTTAGCAAGTGACAGCAGCCACATCCCTGTAAACCACTTTGACAGGGGTTAAACCAGATGAGAGTGGCCATCGGGCCATAGGAACATTGGAACAGTAGGCCATTCAGCCCCTTGAGCCTACTCCACCCTCCTATCCGGCCTCCTACCCTCGGCGACTTAGGGATATGTCTACCCTGGCATGTGAAGACTGATCCCAGTGGACTTGGCCAGTCTAAGGTCCAACAGTCTTGAAGGTGGATCAGCATCATGTTGTGGGAACGCGTAAAGCTTGAGAAGACACAGAAGACATCCTGGTCGCCTACTGCATTCACATCTATCTCCAGCTTTCTAGACACGCCTTGCTACTGGACCAAGATAGGTCAGGGCAAGAGGGCGAGGCTGATGATACACAACTCTCCCTCACTGTAGTTCAATTCATGCGCATGTCATGTCCATTATCTTTCTATCATCTGTCATCCATCATCTTTCTGTCACAAGTCTTGTAGTGATGGGTGAGCGATGTAGCTGCAGATATGGATTCACTGGGAACAATAGTTGTAAACTTGCACACAGGTGGTTCAGGCCATGAGATCTTTTCTCACTGAACAAAAGCAGAAGTAGAGCAGAACAGCACCCTGAGCGTCTGAGCAGCCTTTTTCAGGGCCGCACTGCTCACCTCCATCGTTAAGAGGAAGAAATGTTGTTCGCTTCCCCTCCAGGGCCAACAGGCCGCAGCTGGCAAAGATCCCATCAACATGAATCGAAGTCAATCACAGATAAGAAAGTAAAAGTGACACCGGTCAACATTGGTACATGGAACGCGTGTGCCCTCATGGACAATGCCACAGCTGACAGGCCTGAGAGAAGAACTGCTCTTGTTGGCCGAGAGTGACTCGGTACAATGTCTAGATCATCACCCTCACTGAGACATATCCACCTAAGGAGGGTCAGCAGAAAGAAATCAGTACAGTTTACATATTCTGTTGGAGTGGCCATGGAAAAGAAAAATGGTGCAAGGCTAGCATGGGCTTTGCTGTCATGAACCATCTCATCAGTAAGTTGACTTGCCTTTCCAAGGTTGTTAATGATTGTCTAATGGTGCTTAAACTGCGTGGCAACAGGCAAGCAAGTCTCATCACTGTGTACATCACTACCATGACAAACCCCGATGAAGCCAAGGATAAATTCTATGCTCCTCGATTGCTACCAGGTCAAAGTCAGATAAGCTAGTCATTCTTGGTGACTTCAACGCAATAGTTGGCGCAAATCACCAGGCATGGGAAGGTGTCATTGGAAAAAATGGGTTTGGCCATTGTAACAACAATAGATTCCTCTTGCTGAAAAGGTGTGCTGAACATGAGCTCTTAATCACCAATACAGTTTACCGCCTCCCTAGTCACAGCAAGACGTCTTGGATGCACCTCCCTTCTATTCATTGGCATCTAATTGACTATGTACTCAACATGCAGAGGGACAGAATGGAACTGCGTGTAACAAAAGCCACTGAAATACTGGACTGCCCAACATCTTATTACTTCAAAGCTAAACATCAAGATTTATCTCACTCAACGCCCCCAGGGCATGAAGCTTCAGAAGCATCTCAATGTCTCAAGGCTGAAACAGACAGTCATGAAGGAATCTTTCACAAAGGAACTTGAGAGTTGCCTGTGTGCAGCGAAAATGGATACTCACTGCATTGGGGATGACTCGGTGGCCTTCAGACATGTATTGTACCCCAACGCTCGAGAGGTCCTTGGCCCTCCCTCTCATAAGTATTAAGATCGGTTCGATGAAAGCATTGAGGTAATCCAGAAATTACTGGAGAAGAAATATCACCTCTACAGGGTTTACCGCAATGACAAATCATCACTATCCAAGTATGATACCCACCAAAAATCCACAGGACTGTCCAATGCAAGCTCAGAGAGATGGATTGGCTGAATCAGTAAGCAGAGAAACTTCAGTCATATGCAGACCACAAAGAATGGAAGAGATTCTCCAATGCTCTGAAATCTGTCTACTGGCCCCAGTCTACTGGTTGATCACCATCCTTGGGGCCGATGGGTCTACACTGCTCACAGAAAAATCCCAAATTCTAGAAATGCGTTCAGAGCACTTTAACAACATTCTCAATCGGCCTTAGTCCATCAATAAAGGAGGGATAAGTCGGCTGCCACAGGTTGCCATCAGTTGCTCTGTCATGCCCAGTACAGGCATGAGGCTATTACAAAATTTAAAACTATATTTTAAAAAATGAACACGAAAACTGTTAAGATGACTGCAGCATAGCATGTGACCTTTGGCATTTGAACTGTAGACAGTTGAGTCTGCAGCCAATACCTGGCTAAATATAAACCAAAACCTACAAATAATGGGGTTTGCAAAGTATTTGTGTCCTTGTTTCATCAGGGATATTGAAACTCAATGGGTGCTGAACGAATGTGAAATGGATCCTGTCGACCTTTCATTGGATTGTGATGGCCCCTCAACCAAACACACAGAGCTTGCCTGTCTCCAACTCACAAAGTTTGAAAAGCCAGGAGGTTTAACAGCCTAACACGCCACTTTATTTGAAAAAGGGCTTTGGACTTGTAACAGGTCACATGGGTAAGACAGTCATCTTTGTTGCCTGTTTTTAAAACAGCATTAATCAGCTCTGCAGCAACAGAGAGAATAGCAGAAAGCCATTGAATGGGCTGCAGTCAACTACGCAGCCAAGGTAATAAACAGCAATCCCTTGAAAGTGAGAGAAGGGCTCTCTCTGATCTATTCTGACTTCAAGTTCACCTGAAAACCAATATCCTGGCAATTCAACTGTAAGAAGACTCGCAGCTTATTGAGAATCTTCTGCTTTTCAAGACCTTCACTCCAGCCAAAGCTCATCTCAACTCATCTAAGAAACCATAGGCCTGCTACAAAAGAGACTGAAATACTCCCGAGTTGGAATCGTTTTGTTTTTCTCCTTCATCTGTATCTAATTCTTGTGGGTGTGTGAGCCGGGTAAGTGAGGCTCACTTTCTAAACCTCCAGCACAAGTGTGGGATAGTAAATAACCTTCTTCATTTTAAAACTCACAAAAAGGTTTGGTGCCTGATTATTTGAATTGGTGGGACAACCACTCTGCTGGTGAGAAAACACCACACATCTCACATACAAAATACATTGATTACAGACAGTGAGAAAAAACATAGGGCAGGATTTTCCCTTTGGCGTGCAGGGGCAGGCCCCACACGTCCGCGCGTAAAATGACACGCGGTGATGTCGGGCGAGTGTCCCGACGTCACCATGATATTTCGCTGGATGGACGTGTGACGATATCCGATCCACGCCCGCCATTAATTAATGGGTCACTTAAGGCCCTTGAGGCACCAATCGACATTGATTTTTCGGCGCCCATGTAATCTTCAGGTCAGCACACGGGCAGGCAGGGAGGATACATTTGTATAAACCTCATCCACGGGCAGGATAAGAGGGCTCATTGGGCTCGTGAGTGTGCATAGTCAAGTATTTAGTTATGAAAGTTTTTGAAACTTGCCTGTGTGATCTGCAGTACTTCAAAACGCATCCCAGCTGCTTTTTCGGACTCTTAACCTTCAGGTCAGCAGTGAGTAATCTTTTCTGGGCCTGCAGGTTTCAGGAAGCCTTCCCTGAGCCTGGGAATGGGAGCTGAACTGTCCACTGGAGGCAGCTCCTCCTCTGAGGAAGAAAGGGCTAGAAGGAGGAGGAGGCCAGGAGTGCACATTCAGCCTCCAGGGGAGCTATCTTTGGAAGGACAGGTGCAGGCACAAGGGGCGATGGGCCAAGAGGTAGTCCAAGGCAAAAGGGGCCACAGAAGACGCCACCATTCTGCTGCCAGGATATACAGGTGGCAAAGTAGCTACCTCAATATGTCTGGGGTGCAGTGCTAAAGGAGGCTCTGTCTCTAAAGGGAGACAGTCAACTATATCTGTCAGATGATTGGGCCTGAGATCTCCGCTGACTCTGTGGGTGAACACCCCATGCCAGTGGCTCTGAAGGTCACAGCTGCCCTCAATTTCTAGGCCTCTGGCTCCTTCCAGGGCTCGGTGGGTGATCTTTGCGCTGTCTCCCAATCAGCTGTCCACACTTGTGTCAAGCAGGTCACAGACGCTCTGTTCAGACGTGCATTGACCTTCATCCACTACCGCTGGGACCAGGCAAACCAGACATAGCGAGCCAGAGGCTTCGCGGCCATTGCTGGCTTCCCCCGTGTCCAGGGTGCTATAGACTGTACACATGTGGTTTCATGCTGCGCTCTCCACAATCTTGTGCTGGAAAGGGGGGACACAGTGGACGATGAAGACGTTGCGCAATGTCTGCGGCTGCACACAATGATTCCAGCAGTGAGTCCGAGGATGAGCACACACAGGGAAATGCCGAGGGGGTAGACGCTGACCCGGGCATACTCCAGGGAGGCAGGGACACCTGGGAGGCTTTAATCCAATGAACCTTCAGCTTGCACAGCACAGATGGACCTCCAGGACAAGCCTGGGCCGCAGGCTCGATACTCGACACCCAAGTGCAAAATCTGCCAGGTTAGCAACAGTAACTAAGGGCTTTGTTAACAAAGCTGAATGTCCAATAAAGCCCTCATTACAGTTTTGGAAACCATACACATGCAGAAGAAAAGAGGCACCCTCAGCCATGGTGACATATCTGAATTTATTCTGTCAAGAGAATAGCGTTACAAAACAAAGAAAATCATCTTGGGCCAACACAAAAGCACCAGTGATAAACCCGGCATGTGCCTAAGGTGCCTTATGTTTTCGTTTCCGGGTGCTATGTCTTGGTGCTGCCCCATCTCTTGCAGTGGTATCTGAGACAGCCTGCTGACTCTGCTGTCCTGTTGGCCTCGATGACCTTGGCGGTCGTCCTCTGGCCCGTGGAGCCTGTGCTGGACCCGCCTGGGAGGGAGCTGCCAGTTTCACAGCTGGCACCTTCCCAGTCGCTGCAGCGTCACCGCATGCTACGGTCATTGGGAGAGGGGCGGAGGAGCTGCCACCCTCATCTGGAGCGCCCTGAGAGGTGCCCACAGAGACAACAGGCAGCTGCTGTGCTGACATGAGGTCGCTTTGGACCTCCCTGCTCACCGTGGATGGTTGGGCACCAAGCTGGGAAAGTTGATGCCCAAACCATCTCCCACACTGGCACTGACCAGCTGAGGTCAATGCTGATGTGAGGGTTTCCTGTCCGAGCACATCCCCAGGAAGCCCTGATAGGTCTCCTGGAATAGCCTCTCTACGAGAGTCGCCACTCTCTCCATGGAGGACGCGTGGCACTCGGACATGTGGCTCATTGCTTCGGTGATCGTCCGCATAGACTCCTCCACCACAGAGACCAAGCCAAGCATAGCCTCATGTATCTCCCCCAGATGCTCCCGCACACCCGGTCGCATTTCCTGCACCTGCTGCATCGCGGACGACTCAAGAGGAACAGTCCTCACCCGCTCTGTCACATTATGAGTATTGTTCTCCTGAAAATGAGACACGAGCATTGATTAGTGAAAATTGCACATGGACTCTCTTCACACATGGCCCACCCCAACCAGAGTGGGACATATCAGGGCTCCAGAGCCTCCTCACCCCGCTGCTACCGAACACTCACACAAAGATGCTAGGCCTGTTCCCCACCCCCCACACCTGCCCCCCTCTTGGACACATGCTGCCTACATCACATTAGGTACCACACGGTATATCCTTCCATAGCAAAGAGGCGCAACCACGTGGAGCGTAGCAGATGGTTCATTGCCACGCCACCTTGAAGCTCCCCTCCCAGCATCTCATCACCCTGGCTTGGACATGTCCTGGAGTTCAAACACAGTGCCCAGGTGCAGCTCCTCCAGGTTGTCCCCACACCAGTCATGTGGGACTCAGTGTAACACATGCTGTGGGGGCAAAACACATCTCATCACCCTCTCAGGCTGACCTCAGCATGGGCAGTATCTGCTTGCCTGCCCAGCAAAGGGCAAATGCCATCAATGATTCAGCGCAGTCACTACACTCAGACTTGGTGTGGGGCGGGGGGGCAGCAGTGGGGGCTAAGCTGACCTGCTGGGTTAAATGCCCAATGCCAACATTGTCCTCACCCTGCCAGGGAGCAACAAGTCGTTGAAGCAGTTGCGACACTGAATCCAGGTGCACTGCACCATGTCGCGGGAGCTCACCACCTCCGCCACCTCTCCCCATTTCGTCATGTGGGGGGGGGCGACCTCCTCCCATCCTGGGGAGCCAGCACCTCGAGGAAGGCAGCAAGCCAGTCATCCGAGAAACGAGGAGAACACTGGCCCCTTGCACTACCCTCCGGCCTGGCCTGTCCCACTGCCCTGCCCTCCGGCCTGGCCTGTCCCACTGCCCTGCCCTCCAGCCTGGCCTGTCCCACTGCTCTACCCTCCGGCCTGACCTGTTCTGCTGTCCTCTGGTGAGCCCTTCCACTTTACATTGTGAGCAGCCTTGCAAAGGCTGCCAGCGCTTCAGATAAACAGGCCGCCGGGCCGCCATTGGACTCGGTGGATAATGCACGCTCGCCGCCACCGCCCACCCACATCCGCCATCCTCGGGATTCGCACATTACGCTGGGCGTGCCTTAAATGGCCCGCCTGCGTAAAATGGTGGCACAAACCCGATTGCGGGTGGCGATCGGGTCCTCGCCCGCACATGCCCGCTCCTGCTCTGCCGTCCCGCCAAACAGAAAATTCAGCCCATAAATTCTGTCCCTGACAGCTCTCTCCATATCCCTACCACTAGAAATGACGAATACAATCAAACTCCAATCTAGCAGCAAAGCTCCAGGAGCTGATGCTATCCCAGCTGAGGCCTACAAGGCTGGAGGCCAATGCCTGGTCAAGAAGCTCACTGAACTCTTTCAGTCTGTGTGGGAACAAGAAACCATCCTGCAAGAATACAAAGCTGATTCCATTGTCCACCTGTACAAGCAGAAAGGAACGTGCCAATCTTGTGACAACGAGAGAGGAATCTCACTCCTCTCCATCACCAGTAAAATCTTCACCAGAACCCTTCTGAACTGTTTAGTGCCACATCTCAATGAGGATCTACTGCTGGAGAGTCAGTGCAGTTCCACAAAAGGTCAAGGGACTCACTGATGTGGTGTCTGCAGTAAGACAGCTCCAGGAGAAATGCCAAGAACAGGACATGGATCTGGACACCTTGTTTGTTGACCTGACCAAGGCCTTAGACACAGTCAGCCATGAGGGCCTTTGGAAGGTAATGGAGAAGTCAGCTACCCTGAGAAATCCTTCACAATGGTTCAACAGTTCCAGGAAGGAATGCTCTTGCATGTCCTGGATGATCCATAACTTCACTCCATCCTCATCCATCCAACTGCTGTCATCGATGTGCACAAAACCTCCTGCAGAGAACTTGGTGTTTAGCATGGTTTTATGTCTGAAAATTACCAGAGGCTTCAATTTCATTCTGTCAGCCATGCAGGGTAGTACCCACCGTGAGTCTTGTCTTCTCATGTCATGTTGCTTTCACTGAACTGTTTTTGAACCTTTCCGCTCCACAGTTTGGTTGCTGGGCATATTGAAATTCCGGGCATATTGAAATTCTGGGCATATTGAAATTCCGGGCATATTGAAATTCCGGGAATATTGAAATTCTGGGCATATTGAAATTCACGGACACTTCATTCATGTTGCTGCTGTGACATAATGGGAGCTTGCGCTTTTGCCACTGCCTGATAATGAACCGCTGGAAACTGGTCATTTTGACATTGTGGACTGTTGATAGTTCCTGAGCGTTCAGTCACAACACTAGACAGTTTCATTCCTCAAGCAGCTACACCAACTAGTTGTTGGTCTGAAATCTTAGCTGGGCTCAGGATGTAATTTGGCTTACTTAAGTGGATGTAGGCATTGCATTTCTGCTGACCATTTTCGAGGAGCCAACCTGATACACGTTTCTCTAGATCAGGCCAATGGCTGGTCCCTGTTCGCGTTTGGTCTTGGGCATTATCTTCACGGCATATTCAACTCTTCGATCCTCATATCAGTTTTTCACGAACACTGAATTGCCTTGCTGCAGCACTGTTATTTGACGGGTCAGTAAATATGATGACTTTTAGCGCAGAAGTAGCTTTGTACTTCATTCGTTTTGCTGGAGCACTCATGTCTGTTTGTCATTCGCCATGCCATACGTGGCCTGCTTTGTCTGCGCATGTCTTAAACTACCCCACACTTTCGTTACAACACAGCTCATATCGCCTGCTTAATCACATGCGCTCACTTACAGTACAAAGTAAGTAAAACATGCACTTCTGAGGTGAAAAATTGAGGCCGCCTACTCATGCGAGTACAGCATTTTGTAGCTGAAAAGGGGGAGTCAACTTATACGCCAAGTATATATATTTTTTTACTCATTCACGGGATATGGGCTTCGCTGGCTGGGCCAGCATTTATTGCCCATCCCTAGTTGACCTTCAGAAGGTGGTGGTGAGCTGCCTTCTTGAACCGCTGCAGTCCCTGTGGTGTAGGTACACCCACAGTGCTGTTAGGAAGGGAGTTCCAGGATTTTGACCCTGCGACAGTGAAGGAATGGCGACATATTTCCAAATCAGGATGGTGAGTGACTCGGAGGGGAACTTTTAGGTGGTGGTGTTCCCATCTATTTGCTGCCCTTGTCCTTCTAGGTGGTAGTGGGTTTGTAAGGTGCTGTCTAAGGAGCCTTGGTGAATTCCTGAAGATTGTAGATGGTACACACTGCTGCTACTGTGCATCAGTGGTGGAGGGAGTGAATGTTTGTGGATGTGGTGCCAATCAAGCAACTGCTTTGTCCTGGATGGTGTCAAGCTTCTTGAATATTGTTGGAGCTGCACTCATCCAAGCAAGTGGGAGTATTCCATCACACGCCTGACATGTGCCTTGTAGATGGTGGATAGGCTTTGGGGAGTCAGGAGGTGAGTTACTCGCCACAGGACTCCTAGCCTCTGACCTACTCTGGTAGCCACAATATTTATACGGCTAGTCCAGTTCAGTTTCTGGTCAATGGTAACGCCCTGGATGTTGATAGTGGGGGATTCAGTGATGGTAATTCCATTGAACGTCAAGGGGTGATGGTTTGATTCTCTCTTGTTGGAGATGGTCATTGCCTGGCACTTGTGTGGCACGAATGTTATTTGCCACTTGTCAGCCCAAGCCTGGATATTATCCAGGAGTTGCTGCATTTGGACATGGACTGCTTCAGTATCTGAGGAGTTGCGAATGGTGCTGAACATTGTGCAACCATCAGCGAACATCCCCACTTCTGACCTTATGTTGGAAGGAAGGTCACTGATGAAATAGCTAAAGATGGTTGGGCTGACGACACTACCCTGAGGAACTCCTGCAGTGATGTCCTGGAGCTTAAATGATTGACCTCCAACAACCACAACCATCTTCCTTTGTGCTAGGTGTGACTCCAACCAGTGGACAGTTTTTCCTCTGATTCCCATTGATTCCAGTTTTGCTTGGACTCCTTGATGCCACACTCAGTCAAATGCAGCCCTGACATCAAGAGCAGTCAGTGTTACCTCACCTCAGGTGTTCAGCTCTTTTGTCCAAGTTTGAATCAAGGCTGTAATGAGGTCAGGAGCTGAGTGGCCCTGGCGGAACCCAAACTGGGCATCAGTGAGCTGGTTATTGCTAAGCAAGTGCCGCTTGATAGTACTGTTGGTGACCCCTTCCATTACTTTACTGATGATCAAGAGTAGACTGGTGGGGCAGTAATTGGCCGGATTGGATTTGTCCTGCTTTTTGTCTACTGGACGTACATGGGCAATTTTCCACATAGCCAGGTAGATGCCAGTGTTGTAGCTGTACTGGAACAGCTTGGCTAGGGGCACAGCAAGTTCTGGAGCACAAGTCTTCAGTACTATTGCCGGAATATTGTCAGGGCCCATAGCCTTTGCAGTATCCAGTGCCTTCAGCTGTTCCTTGATATTGTGTGGAGTGAATTGAATCGGCTGACGACTGGCATCTGTGATGCTGGGGACCTCCAGAGGAGGCCGAGATGGATCATCCACTCAGCACTTCTGACTGGCAATTGTAGCAAATGTTTCAGCCTTATCTTTTGTACTGATGTGTTGGGCTCCCACTTGATTGAGGATGGGAATATTTGTGGAGCTTTCTTCTCCAGTAAATTGCTTAATTATCCAACACCATTCATGACTGGTTGCAGCAGGACTGCAGAGCTTAGACCTGATCCGTTGGTTCTGGGATCGCTTAGCTCTATCTATCACTTGTAGCTTATGCTGTTTGGCACACAAGTAGTCCTGTGTTATAGCTTCATCAGGCTGGCACCTCATTTTCAGCTGTGCCTGGTGCTGCTCCTGGCATGCTCTCCTGCATTCTTCATTGAACCAGGGTTGATCCCTTGGCTTGGTGGTAATGGTAGAGTGGGGGATATGCTGGACCATGAGATTGTGTTGGATGTCCAGTCTTGTGTTGCTAGATCTGTTCCAACTCTATCGCATTTAGCATGGGGGTAGTGCCACACAACTCGATGGAGGGTATCCTCAATGTGACGGCAGGACTTTGTCTCCACAACAACTGGGCGTTAGTCATTCCTACTGATACTTTCATGGACAGATGCATCTGCGGTAGGCAGTTTGGTGAGGATGAGGTCAAGTCTGTTTTTCACTCTTGTTGGTTCCCTCACCACCAGCCACAGACCCAGTCTAGCAGCTATGCCCTATAGGACTCGGCCTTGATGTTGGACATTGAAGCCCCCCACCCAGAATACATTCTGCACCCTTGCCACCCTCAGTTCTCCCTCCAAGTAGTGTTCAACATGGAGAAGCTGAGGGAGGGCAGTATATGTAATAAGCAGGAGGTTACCTTGCCCATGCTTGACCTGATACCATGACACTGCATGGGTTCTGGAGTCGATGCTGAGGACTCCCAGGGCAACTCCCTCCCAACTGTATACCACTATGTGACCACCTCTGCTGGGTCTGTCCTGCTGGTGGGACAGGACATACCCAGGGATAGTGATAGTGATGGTGGTGTCTGGGACATTATCTGTAAGATATGATTCCGTGAGGATGACTATATCAGGCTGTTGCTTGACTAGTCTGCCAGACAGCTCCCCCAATTTTGGCACAACCCCCCAGATGTTAGTAAGGAGGACTCTGCAGGGTCAACAGGGCTGAGTTTGCTGTTGTCGTTTCTGATGCCTAGGTCGATGCCGGGTGGTCCATCCAGTTTTATTCCATTTTTGAGGCTTTGTAGTGGTTTGATAATAACTGAGTGGCTTGCTAGGCATTTCAGAGTCAACCACATTGCTGTGGGTCTGGAGTCACATATACGCCAGACCAGGTAAGGATGCCAGGTTTCCTTCCCTTAGTGAGCCAGATGGGTTTTTACAACAATCGACAATGGTTTCATGGTCATCATTAGACTTTTAATTCCAGACTCTTATTGAGTTCAAATTCCACTGTCTGCTGTGGTGGGATTCAAACCCGGACCCCCAGAGCATCACACTGGGTCTCTGCATTACTAGCCCAGAGACAATACCAATACGCCTCCCCCAGAAACATGATTTTTGGAAGCAAAAAATGGTATTGTAAGCTGGGTCAACTTATTCTCTGTGATCCATGGGTACTTGGACACCTCAAAATATGCTGCGGTTTGAATAGAAACAGGCAAGTTTGTGATGGGTTGGGGAAGGGTTTTGCGAATTTGCCTGACCCTCTCCTGCCCAACTCAAGAGAGTTCATATCAACTCTATTTTTTTAATACATTTACAATTTACAGAGTGAGACCAATGTCCCCTGTAATGTTAAAGTTCAAGATACTACTATATTAGGAAAGGTAATGGTCAGCTTTGCACTTTTTTTTGTTAAGTACAGAAAAGAGCCCTGGTTATGCCCCATTTGATAAAACCCCCATCTGGAACATTGCTTTCAGTTTTGGGCGAGGCAACAGAGGAAAGATATTGGTTTTGAAGAGGACCCAGTGCAGATTTACCAGAATGATACTGGGGTTTAGAGGGTTAAATTACGAGCTTGGGATGCATAAACTAGTTTTTTTTTCCCCATTAGTATAGAAGATTAAGGAGTGATCTGATCGACAGTTTTAAAATGTTAAAAGGATTTGATAGGGCAGATACAGAGCAACAATTTCATCTGATGGCAGAATTAGAACGAGGCCACTCAGAAAGATGAGGAGCATGTCTTCACACAAAAGACAATATGAAATCTGGACTTCTGTCCCCCAAAAGCTTATAGATGCTGGGAGAATTGGTGCTTTCAAGACAGGGACAGATATATTTTCTTATCCAGGGATTGGTCAGAATTTTTCCCTCAACGGGCAGATTTGACAGGAGCGGGCGAGTGCGGTTGGGAAGCCGACCGCGATTGGCTCCTCACCGCGATTTCGTGCTGGTGGGCCAATGAAGGCCCGCCCAGCGTGGATCACGAGCAGCAGCGCTGAGCGCTACCTGTACAGGCTGGGGGGGGGGGGGGGGAGGAGGGAAAGCCGAGACTTGTGCGCAGTTTGCACGTGCGCGCGAAAGAGCGTTTCAATCTCCCTGTGGCACGGAGCTGCCTCAGGGAGATTGAAGCGCTTTTTAAAAAAATTAATAACTGCAATAAAAACTTAACGAAACACGTCCCCTCATGTGACATGAGATGGGACATGTTTTTAATTTCAAAAGAAAGGTTTTATTTAATTTGTATTAGCTTTAGGAAACCTCATCCCTCTCGTGGATGAGGTTTCCTAAAAAATGTAAAGGCCGCTTGGCCCTTTCGCCCGCCCCCCAACCGTAAGGTTGAACAGGCTGCGTAAATTTCAAGCTAATTAGCTCGTTATGGCCTTAATAGGCCTTTCAATTATCAGCAGGCGCGCAGCCGACTCCAGTGCACGCCCGCCGAATGAAATATCACGCGAATGTGCACTGACGTCAGGCCGCACGCCCAACGTTATTGTGCGTCATATTACACTTGTGCTTGTCAGGCACGCGCCCGCTCACTGAACATAAAATTCTGGGAGCTAAGGCAGGTAAATGGAGTTGAGTAAAAGATCAACCATAATCGAATTGGATAGGCTTGAGGCGCTGAATGGCCAATTCCTTTTCCTATGTAAATACAGCAGCAAAAACAGAACATTTAAGTTAATGTGTTCAGCAAATACAAACAGTATTCTCACCGCATGTCACAGATATCTCATAAACCGTGAGAATCAACTTCAAACAGTTTATAGTTATCGTGTAAACCTAAAATGATAATCACAAGAATATATTCTCTTAAAAATATACATCCAGCATTGAATTAGAGCTAGTGAGACTGTTTTATTTTATTTTCCTGATCGGTTAGACATTGTAATCTATTTCGACTGTTGCAGAGCGTTTGGAAGTTTGTGTAGGGGTTACACCTGTATTTTGGCCAATTCAACAGTCATTGAATCAGACAATCATAGAATGGTGCAGCACGAAAGAAGGCCATTTAGCCCATCATGGCTTTAGTTGCATCTTTAGTAAAACTATCTAATTAGTCCCATTCCCCTGTTCTTTCTTCATAGCTCTATAACACTTTTCCCTTGAAGTGTTTACCCAATTCCCAGTCAGGGAATTCCAGATCACAAGGACTCACTGTGTAAAAAAAAAAAATTCGTCAAGCCAATTAATTTTGTCCCGCGTTATTGTCTTGTAACATTTTTGGTTGTCTTTAAACAACCACAGCGTTAGGGTAATTGGTGTGTAGCTGCCAGATTTATCCCTTTCCCCTTTTTTTAAACAGGTTGTAACATTTGCAATTCTCTTGGCAAATCAGGCACCACCCCCACATCTAAGGAGGATTGGCAGGTTGTGGCCAGGGCCTCTGCAATTTCCATCCTTACTTCACTCATCCACTGTAATGACCTGACGGACTGGGCAGGTTTCAATAAGAAGCAGATACATTTTATTACAGAGAGCTTTCTCAGACGCTACTTGCTTGATCAGGACTCTCGTCAGGAAGCCCCACCCATCGGATTCCCCGCGCTTAGGGCTCGTTGGTCGGAGCCTCCACGAACATAATGTGACCCCTGACAGACCCTAGGAGAGGCTACACCTTCAACTATCACACCTACCTAGGATGCATGCCATCTGGACCAAGTGACTTTTCTACATTGATTACTGCCAATCTGTTAAATAGATCCTCTTCATCTGTTTTTATCCTATCCAATATCATTATTACCTCCTGTTCTGCCACATTGGGGGCATCCTCTTCTCTGATGCAAAGGTGTGCAAAGTACTCACCTCAGCCATGCCCTCTGCCTCCACAGGAATATTTGGTCCTTAATTGGCCTGACCCTCCCTTTTAGTATCTTTTTTACTATTTATATGTTTACAAAAGTCTTTGGAGTTCCCTTTTAGCTGCTCATCTTCTCTGATTCCCTTCATTGGATCACTGTATTTTAAATATTTAACTTAGTTCACTACTGTATGATGAACCATACATTTCTCATTAGCCTTCTTTTCCTGTCTCATTTTTATCTTATATCTTCTGAAACCCAGGGAACTCTAGCTATGGATGCCCTTCCTTTGCTCCCCCCTGCCTTGTGGGATTGTGTCTATTCTGTACCTAAACAGTTTCCTCTTTGAAGGCCTTCTATTATTCAATTGCTGTTTTGCTTTCCAGTTTTTGATTCCAATCCACCTGGGCAAGATCCCTTAATTATAACTCCTGGAAATTAGGCCTCTTCCCAGGAAGTATTTCCATGCGTTATTGTTTCTTGTCCTTTTCCATAACTTCTTTAATTTTCAGTCACATAAACTTTGTCCTTGAATTTTTTCTGGATTAGAATAGTCAGGTGCTTGTTTGACCGGTGCAGACTCGATGGGCTGAAGGGCCTTTTTCTGAGCTGTAGACTCCTATGACTCTATTAGTACAGTAAAGATCCAGCAAATCGAATTCAAAGAGCATTAATAAACAAACTTTAGCCACAGCAAATTATGGTGCAGTAAACTCTCAAAGGCAATTAGGGATGGGCAATAAATGCTAGCCTTGCTAGTGACACTCATGTCCCAAGAATGAATACAAAAAACATACAACACGCTCCTTATAACTAGCAAGCAATTATGCAACTGACAGTCTAGGAAGGTTGCAGTGATTATGTCCTTCTCTTGAACTCTTCACTGAGATTACAATGACTTTGCACTGACATCCAGCTATCTCTGTTTGAAGATTTTCTCTCCCGCATTACAACAGCGATCACACTTCAAAAATAGTTAATTTGCTGTGAAGCACTTTGGGATGATGCCTCAAGGGTTTAAGACCAGGAATAGACCATTCAGCCCCTCTGACCTGTTCCACCATTCAGTTAGATCCTGGGTAATCTGTACCTCGGCTGCATTTACTTGCCTTCGCTCAGTATCCTTCGATGCACCTGAAAGACTCTGAGGGCAGCAACTTTACCTGGGTGGGCGGGCGCATGCCCCACTCGCTCGAGCGTAAAACGACGAACATAAAGTTGAGCAGTCGCGTGATGTTTTGGTTGGTGGCACGCGTGGGAATGGGCAGCACGCCCGCTGACAATTAAAAGGCCTATTAAGGCCATTAAAAAGATAATTAACTTAAATTCTTTTCGCTGCCCATCCAACCTTACGGTGGGCGGGCAGGCGAAAAGTCCGAGCGGCCTTTGCACTTTTTAGGAAACCTCATCCACGGGCGGGATGAGGTTTCCAGCAGCAAATAAAAATAAAGCAGAACATTTTGCATTTCGTTGATAACATGCCCCTGCTCAGAGTCACATGAGGGGGCATGTTTTATAACATTTTTAAAATCTTTATTTTTTGCGAAAACTGTTCATCCTCCTGAGTCAGCTCTGTGCCCCAGGGAGATTTTCAAGTGCGCATTTGCGTGAATGCCCGAAGCTCGCCCCACTGGCCTTCCTCCCACCCCCCCTACCCCACCCCCACATGGGCAGCGCTGAGCACTGCCACTCGTACTTCACACTGGGTGGGCCTTAATTGACCGGCCAGCATGACATCACAGCCTGGAACCGATCATGGGCGGCAGTCGCCAAGCCCGTCCTACGAGGGCAAAATTCTGCCCTAAGTAAATACAAATTAGTTTGTATTTCCCTCGTCAAGGTGGAGAACAAATAGGAGAATTTTTAAAAATTGTTCGACTTTGTGGAGGCAATCCCACCTCTGAAATCGCAGGAGCAGGGTTTGAACCAACTCCAGAAAGTTCCAGCAAGTGGAGATTGGAGCTAGATGCCTGGGCCCCAAGCTCTGGGAACTCCCTCCTTAAACATCTTTGTGTGTCTCGCTTTCCTGCCCTGATATCTGCTTACACAAAAAACAAAAATAGCTGGAAAAACTCAGCAGGTCTGACAGCATCTGCGGAGAGGAACACAGTCAACATTTCCAGTCCGTATGTCTCAAAACGTTGAATATATTCCACTTTGCAGATGCTGTCAGACTTGCTGAGTTTTTCCAGCTATTTTTGTTTTTGTTTCAGATTTCCAGCATCCGCAGTATTTTGCTTTTATCTAATATCTGCTTATGTAGCTCCATTTCAAATTCTGTTTTATTAAGCTCATGTGAATTGCCTTAGGACATTTAACTAATTGAAAGGTGCTTTATAAATGTAAGTTGTTCTTGTTGTTGACCCTATCAATTGGTATAAAGACAGTTATGGCCATGGACGAGCATTCATGTCAAGGCCTGTCAGGCTGCTAATCAGATTAGGGACTCCTTCCAACCCTTCATATTATTCTCCAATGGAAGAGTGTGAAGACACAATTTCTTTTTAAAAAGTGCCAATGTCTTGTGATCCCCATTAGGATCATGGTTTAAAGAATCTTTGCCTTGGCCAGCCTTATGAAGGAAAAAATGAACAAACTTGCTTTTATATATCAGCTTTCAGGTATAGAACCATGGAAAGGTTATGGTGCAGAAAGAGGCCATTCAGCCCATCATGTCTGTGCCAGCCAAAAAGAGATGAAAGAAGAAACTAGCCACTAGATGAGAGTCCTGATCAAGCAAGTGGCATTTGGAAAATCTCTCTGTAATAAAGTTTATCTGTTTCTTGTTCGAACCTGTCCAGTCCGTCAAGTCATTACAGTGGATGAGTGAAGTAAGGATGGAAGTTGCGGAGGTTCTGGCCACAACCTGCCAATCCTCCTTAGATGTGGGGGGTGGTGCCTGATTTGCCAAGAGAATTGCAAGTGTTACAATCTGTTTAAAAAAAGGGAAAGGGATAAATCTGGCAGCTACACACCAATCAGCCTAACGCTGTGGTGGGAAAATGGTTAAAGATGTGGGACAAAATTAATTGGCATTAGGACATTTTTTTTTACACGGTGAGCTCTTGTGATCTGGAATGTGTTGAAGGATATTGAGCTAAGGCAAGTGAATGCAGTTGAGGTACAGATCACCCATGATCTAACTGAATGCTGGAACAGGTCAGAGGGGCTGAATGGACTACTCCCATTCCTAAGTTCTCGAGACATCGTCCCAAAGCGCTTCACAGCCAATTAAATACTTTTGAAATGTAATCGCTGCTGTAATGTGGGAAAAAAAATAATCTTCAAACAGAGGTAGCTGGATGTCAGTGCAAGGCTGATCAATGCAATCTCAGTGAAGAGTTCAAGAACACGGCCTAATCATTGCAACTTTCCTAGATTTTCAGTTGTGTAGTTGCTTGTTTTTATAATTAGTTTGTTTTTATCCGCGTAATACCGTTACTTTTTCGCATGCTGATCACGGTGATTGTTGAGGACGGCAATAAATTCTGGTTAATTGCAAGTTATCCTTCGAACCCATTTGTGTCCTGTTAATTACGGACAACTATTTATTTATTGTGGAATTGCATCCGTTCAATCAACATTTATGTTTGCAAAATATGGGGCAGAATTTTAAGGCCCTGTCACGGTGGGGGGCGGGGCTATAAAATGCGATGAGCCGTTCAAAAGCCCATTGGCTTCGGCAGGACCGTGAAATCCCGCCAGCGTAAAATTCCACCCATTTTGTTTGAAGAATTACAGATAGTAATACGCACAGAGGAGTAAGCATCTGGAATCCAATTTGATCAGCCCTCAATGTAGGCTGGATGTCAATAAAAGGGTTTAGGAAGTTTTGTAGTGTATTCTCATAGATTATAAATTTGGGGAAAAAAATATTTACGTTGATGCTGGGGTGATGCAAAACACAGCTGTAGTCTGCAGATTTAAAATTAAAGAAGCTACCCTCCAAGCAGTAACTCACAACATTCACAGGTTACTTTGATCACAGAAAAATTTGCAGAGCACTGCAATTTTTAAAAATAATATAATAATTCATATGATGTCAAGCAGTGACTGGGAAGATCACTAAGGCAGGAGAACACTGCACTTATCTGTTTTAATGCTGCACAGCTGCAAAAATATCACCATCTGCATAGGTTTTTAGTTTACTTGAATGCGTAACAATTTTGCAATGATTCCTTAGCCTGTGGCGTTTTTCGAAATTGCTCATTCCATCTGACTTGTGCCCACAGCTGCTAACTGCTGACTTCATTCAGTCATTGACAAGTGCTGTACTCTTGAATCCTCATCACTCTGATTAAAGACCTTGTCTGGTTGTTGTGTCGTGTACTGTAGATCAGAAGAGATCAGCAGCCAGCCTGAAAGTCAGCTGATATCAAAACATGCCCGACAAGCATAATTCAGAAGGATTTCTCAGCTAACTGGCAGAGACACATTGTTTTACCAATGGGTCCAATATCGTAAAATGAAAATCACATTGATGGTATTAATTACTAATGTAAGGGACACAGAAGGTTCTTTGGTGTTGGGACCATATTCAGATTCCAACCCCAATGGTATCCAACTCCTGCACAATCTTCCCAGCCCGTTAAACATCCACCCCTGGGAGGTGCACCCAATGAGGGTCAATAGGCAGGCTTTTTTTCATTGGTTCGTGGGATGTGGGCATTGCTGGCTAGGCCAGCATCAATTGCCCTTGTTCAGAGGCCTGGTCTGGAGTCACTTATAGGCCAGACAAGGTATGGGTGGCAGATTTCCTTCTCTGAAGGACATTAGTGAACCAGATTGGCTTTTACAACAATGGTTGTCATTAGACTTTTAATTCCAGATTTTTTTTAAATTGAATTCAAATTCCAGCATCTGCCACAGTGAGATTCGAACCCAGGTCCCCAGAGCATTATCCTGTCCCTTTAATGACAACACCATCTTGCCATTGCCTCCCCACAGGTGGGAGGGCGCAGGGAGGGAAGGCATGGAATTAGGGGCCTCACTGGTCCCTGGCCAGCTGCCTGGAAGCTGCAACCAGACACCTGTTGGGCTTCAGCCTCAGTCGAGGGGGTCAGTCTGCCTTCGGAAGATCCCGACGGTGTCACCAATTTGTCCCCCCGAGTGGGCACTTAATCGATAAGAATTCGCTATCTGCCACTGCCAGGTGGACAGCCAAAGCCAGTCAGACTCCACCTCTGACAGGCTTGTTCAGAGGCAGGAACGTGCGTGGAGCTGCCCCATGCGAGATTTCCTAATTTTGCCTCACAATCCAACTTCTAAACCTGTCTTTGTCGGACCTGGAAGATTCCGCCCAAGATGCTGATAACTGCATTGGAATGCACGTTTACAGCAACAACAGTTTGCATTTATATAACACCTTTAAAGTGAGGAAGATGCCAAGGCACATCACCGAGAAGAAAGTGAATGCTCAGCCACAGGAGAAATCTTCATGGATGTAACTGGGTGAGTGGTTAAAGAAAGAACTTTTTGAAGGTGGGTAGAGAGGTTAAAAAGTTACAATTTAACAAGAATCCCATTGAGTAAGGCTGAGATGATTGAAGGCTTTGCCACTGGTAGTGGAATGAAGGAAGAGGGTTGGAATCATAAAACTCTAGGCTTGAAAACAGGTGGAGGACATTGCCCAGGAAAGGTGAAATCATGAAGGAATTTGAAAGTGAGCACAAGAATTTTGAATTAAAATCCATATCCCTGTGGGATGTGAGCTGACATAGAAATTATGTGTCAGTGGAGACTGACAAAGACAAAAATAATGGATGAATGGAACTTAGTACAAAGCAGAGACAGGTGGCAGCATTCTGGATGAGTTGGAATTTATGAAGGGTGGATCTTAGGAGAACAGGAAGATGCTTGTTGGTGAAACCAAGCCTGGAGGTCACAAAGACAAAGATTTCAGCGGTAGTAAGAGTTTGGTAAGGATGGAAGGGTGAAATGTTGTAGAAGCAGAAATAAGCAGTCTTGATAATGAATTGGATTCAAACAGGACACCAAGATTACACACTGTTGGGTTTAGCTTGAACCAGCAGCCAAGGAAGGGACAGAGTTGTTGCAGGAGCCAAATAGAATGGCTCTAGTCTTGGAAATTATGTTATATGGTGTATTATAGCTATTAAAATCAAATGCCTTTTTAATCTGTTTGTTGTGGCTTGTTTCATGGCTATATATCCACAAAATTAAAGAATGCATTTTCCATTAAATGAAATCACAATAAGTAAATCAAGTCTACTGGGCACTTTAGATTCAGAAAGTGATTTTGCAGCTTAAGCAAATACACAAACATGAATCTAGTGCCGCCAGAGTGTGCTGTTAAACAAATTAAGACGAGAAAAGTGGAACACGGGCATCTGGAGATTATCAGCACAGTGAGCAGGAGCTGCACCTGCACAGAATGCAAAAAGACTCGGATAAATCAGGTCTATGAACACTGATGGTCCACACATCCAGGTTGATATTGTGGCCCAAAAAGGTCAAGGAACCTGGGTGGACAGGACAGAGTCCATAAGTCACCCATTAAAAAAAAACCCAAATGCTGACCAAAGCACAGGAATGCTGAGCAGGATGGAATCAGAGGAATTGAAGACAGACTCCCCAAACCTGCAAAACAAGGAGGCAATGATCATTACCCGTCTCACAAGAGGCTGGCAGATGAAAAAAGCTTCGTTTGCAGAGCAAAAACAAAGTACAATAAAAATGAAATAAAAAGAAAACACAACTGTTCCCCCTGCTTGCCACCCCTTCCCCCTGTTGTGTAAGTTTGGAAAGGGGATTCAAGGCCGGAGATTAATGGAGGGAAAATCATGGGTTGTACAATGGAGGGAAAATCATGGGTTGTACACCAAACGTTTGATACTCACCCCCTGGGGCAAGCTTTATGTGGGGTCACCATTTTGTGATGTAATAGAATCATCCACGATTGGTATTATTTTTAATAATCATGACCAATTATACATCGATAGGAATCAGATTTCTCTTTTGGCAGAAAAAGATCTATTTTCTATTTAAATCACATCATTGCCACCCCAACAAGTGAACCAATTTTCACTCTCAATATTATTACTATTAAATGTGTCATTTTGAAATTGATTGTAATTGAAGCTGATGATGAATGTGTACCAGACATTAGTTAGGTCATTACTGGAACATTACGTGAAATTTTAGGCAACTCCATGTGAAGGACATGGGAAAGGTGTGCAGGATAGATTTACTCAGATGATATTCAGGATGAGAGAATGTTGCTAAATAATAGACTTGCAAAACAAGGGGTGTATTCAGTGAAGAAGAGGAGGTTAAGATAAAATCAAATGTTGAAAATTAAAGATGAGTTTTGAAAGGTCATATCAAATGTTTATTTTCCAATGGATTAATTTTAGAGGTGTAAGGGTGGGCATTAGAAGCTTTCATTCATAGAAAGGATTATTCGATTACAGCATTACCTAAAGTGGCTCTTGAAGATAAATCAATTATGATATTTAAGTGGAAATTAGATAAGCAATTGCAAGAATAAAAAAAAAAGGACAAAGGAAAGGAATAGGGAAATTAAATTCAAGTAGATAGCTCTCAAGGTGGAGGGAGCATGGTGGCAGGAAGACCGAGGGTAATTAGATGGCAGTAGCCACGTTGGATTCCCAGTGTTGGGAATACTGTCCCCAATTAGGTTGGGGGCAGGAAGGGCCCGGTGTGGAATTCCTGTACACCGATGGCAGGATGTCAATTAGGATCATTTACAAGCCAATTGACACCAATTATCCCTGAACACACCACAATTTAGTGGTGGCTCAGGCATTGACTGGGAGCTGTATAGTTTTCCCTGCCTCCTGAAGGCCGTGAAGTAAACCCTGTCGGGTTTGCCAGTGGCCTTCCAGGGAAGTCCCTCTTTGCCAGGCACTTCGTGCCTGATCAAGGGACCTGTCACTGGGAAGGGAGGGGGGTCACGCAAAGCCACCTCCTATGCCCTTGCCTCTGACACCCCCACCCTCTCTCACCCACAACCCCTTCCCCGTGACCCCCCTCCCTGCCCTCACTCGTCCTTGGCCTGGGGATCCTCACTGATCCTGGGCCTCTGATGTTACTGGCAGCTACCACCGCTCCCAGTGGCACTGATGGCAATGACGAGCTGCCACCTTCTGATCCACCAGCAGGTCCCTGCGGGTGGGATTTCCACCCCCCGGGGTCCTCAGTCCCAATGAAAGCCTGAGGGTGGCCATGGGCGCTTAATACCGTTGGGTTTCCCCCTTGTAACTGGGGTTCCCCATTGGTTCTCCAACTGTTGGAGAAGACCCCTGATGTGGCCATTAAATCCCGCCCGATGTGACACTGGCATGAAGGGCTTATAGCCGACTTCTTGTGCTGAAATGCCTCGCACTCCACGAAAGCTAGCAGTTGTCCCAGTTTTGTTTATGTGTTACTTGCCATTTTTTGTAGATGTATATTCATATTCGACAAATTATGGTGGAAGGTTTACTTTATGAACTCTGGGGATGTAATTATAAACTCATTTTTTATAAATAGGTTTGCAATTTTGTTATACATAACACAAAGGAAAGATACTCCCCCCTCGTACTTTATAACTAGTCAAGTTACATAGCGTGCAGTGACCATGAAAATGGTGCATCTGTCTTGTTTTCTCTGCGGTCAGGATTTTCCCCCTGTCGGGGGACGAAGTTGAAGTGCGGGCACACAAAGGCGTCCTTCCGATCGGGAGCGCGCTGCCATTTTACGTGGGCGGGCCAATTAAGGCCCACCCAGCGTGGCGTCCGCAGGGCAGCGCTATGCGCCCCCTGTGCGGGCAGAGGAAGGATTCCCTAAACCCGAGAGTGCGCTGTTTCGCGCACGCGCACGAGAGAGTGCACTCATCTCCCTGAGGCTAAGTGCTGCCTCAGGGAGATTGCCTCTCCTGTCAAAAACATTAAAAATAGAGAAAAACAAATTCCCTGACATGTCCCCTCACGTAACACTGTCACATGAGTTGGGGCATGTCCAAAGCTTTTTTTAAAAACTTTGATAAAATTTTTTTAAAACCTACATGAAACCTCATCCCGCCCATGGATGAGGTTTCATGCTTTTTCTAATTCCCACCAGGGCTCCTGGCCTGTCCGCCAACCTTAAGGTTGGATGGGCAGGTCCATTAATTAGTTTAATGACTCTGTCAATTGGCCATTGACAGGTCAGCAGGCGCACAGTTGATTTTGCTGAGCTCCCGCCTACCTGAAAATTTAAATGGGGCGCGATGATGTGGGGAGTTCCACCCGACGTCACTGCGCGTCATTTTACAAAATCCCAATTGCTCGTTAATGGAAATGTTTTTCATTCAAGGATATTTCAGTGCAGATAACCTCATCTCACAATGTCAAAGCATATGTTCTTTATGGCTCCTCACTTTCTTAGATTCATTGCGCACACAAACCTGTAATAAAAATCTTATACAAATCCTGTTTTGCTTCATGGTAACAATCCTTTTGATGGCTTCCTTCTGTAAACTAGGAAGAACATTCAAACATTTGAAGATGTATTTTTCAGATAAAATTTAAAAGGATGCACTCACTTAAAAAAAATAAATGGCCCATCTGGGTTTAAACTTGTTACAATCTTTCAAAAAGTGTACTTGAGGCTTTGCAAAGACTATATGAAGCAGAGACCAGTAGCTGTCAAAATAAATACAGACAGGGGAAACCAAGTTTATGAGTCAGTGATTGATCAGCCCAGCATCTGAATCCTCTGTGTGATAGTGACTTGTTTGCCACTCTAGGGCACAGTCTTTGGAAACCAACGCAGTGTGTTTGGCATGCGGTGGTATCCAGAGAAAACATTGCATGCAGTATCCACAAAACATGGGAACAGATACAGAGGAACATGGCATATCATAAGGAAGCCATCACGGTTAGACTACCCAATGGTATCAATAAGTTGGCCTAAGTTTTCATGCCACAAAAAGTTGACTTTTAACCTATTCCACAATGTTGGCCCATCCCAAGCACTCACACAATGCTGAAGCTCATTCATTCCACATCATACACACTCATGCTCCAGTACAGCATTTGTTCAAGGTGCAACTCATTCCTTCAAATGGCTTCACATAAATAAAACTAACAGCAACCTACCTGTATCATGCTTGGTCAGTTACTGACACACAGGGTGGAATCCGCCAGTCCCCCCAGCAGTGGGAAGCGTGGCGGGCAGGGAACTTAATTTGGCGTGAGGTCAAAAATCAGTTTCCTGATGTGGAGATGAACTTTAGGAATCCTGTTCACGGGACTTTAAAGGCGGGTTAAGGGCAGGTCGAGCTTCCCAACGAACAATGTTGGAAGGCCTTGTGCATGCATTAGCATGTCATCTAGGCTCATTAAAAGGCCACCTCAGCGGAAATAAGTTTCACCACCAAATTAAGTTCCTCGTCAACAAGAAATTAGTACATTCATTTTTACGACTGTGTGTAAGCGGCGTGTGCCCGGCAAGGTAGATTTCTTCCACGATTAATGGAGAGTTGCCACTGCATTGCCCTCTTTGAGAGGCATCTGTAAATGCCAGCCTATGCTTGACACCAGGTAGTGGCAGTGCAAGTTGCGTGGAGGATGACCAAGGAAGGTAGGAAGTGTTAGCGGGGAAGGGTGGAGCAGTGGCCGGGCAAAGGTGGAAGGGATAGCACCGGCTATTCTGGAACCCTTCAAATATGGTGCCGGGACCTTCAACCCCCATGAGACAACAGCAGGGAAGGCGACTTCCTGCCTGTCCCTGATTCAACGAGCTCCTCGTGGACGCAAATTTAGTGAGACAACCAGCACATGACCTGCGGGATGCACCCCAGCAGGAATCGCTCTCACTTCCACACCCACCACCAAACGTAGACTTTAGAGTTGAAGATTCTGCCCAATGAATTAGCTGCAGGACGGGTACATAACTTCCATCATTGACCTCTCAAATACAGCCCCCGTGCCATGTTTCCATTCCTATTCAGTGGGAAGGAAGATGAAAGCACTTGCCAATCTGGGGAGAAGGTCATTAGTTGATGCTGTAGGTGGTTCCTATGCCAGTCACCAGCTGTGCAATTCCCATGGCGCAGATTGGTTGTAGTTGTCCATGTTGTAGATGGTACAGGTCTAAAACTGAGTCTATGCTGACTCACTGCCAACTAGATGGGCCAACAGAATATGGCAGGAGGTAGAGAAGGAAAGAGGTTAAGGGAGAGAATCCCAGAGCTTAGGGATTAGGTAGACGAAGGCATGGCTGCCAATGGTGGAGCAATGAAAGCTGGAAATGCACAATCAGCCAGAATTGGAGGAATGCAGAGAATTCAGAGAATTGGAGGGCTGGAGGCAGTTACCGAGATAGGGAGAGGAGAGGCCCTGAGGGATTTGAAAACAAGCAACATAATTTCTGTCTTTATATTAACTTGGGAAGAACTTTCCCCCCGTCGGAGGGGTAAGTGCAGGAGCGGGCGCGTGCGGACACGCCTCTGAACGGCACCCCTGATTGTGAGTTGCTGGTGTAGAACTAGTCGATCTTTTGTGAAATTGGGGTAACATGGCAGAATCAAGACCAAGAAAGAAAGAAGTTGTATTTATGTCACTCTTTTCCCATCTTCAGGACAATAGCTTGAAAACAAATGAAGTACTTTTGAAACAAACATGGAAAGTGCTGGAAATACTCAACAGGCCAGACATGAGCCTACATGACATGTGGAGAGAGAAACAGAGTTAACATTTCAGGCCTATCATCATGTAAGATGCTGCCTGACCTGCTGAATATTCCCAGCGCTAATCCCATCCTAATGTTCAAATTTCATATCGCACAGTGTGTAGTGGAAAATCTCTAAATGAGACTGTGGACTTTGTTTTTTACAGCTACCCTGCACCATGTGATAGCCGCAAACTACCGGTGATTTCGACCCAAAGGCTGGAATCGTCCCAGATTTGCGCTAAGTGTGGTAGTGGGCAGGAAAAAGGACGTTTTACCCACTGGCCGCAATGGCAGTTTTTCGCGCTATATTGTCCCAATCCCGCCTCATCAGGCGTTCACAGGAGACGCGCCATTTCGCTGTTGGGCGGCCTCCTGCACCACATCATCCATCTCTCCATGTAAATGTGAGTGCTCTCTCCTGCTTTTGACTCTGTTGCCATGCACTAATTATCTCTACTTTGGTTCACAGGGAGCTCTGCCAAGTGACCGAAACCCTCAGCCAGCCAGTCCGCCACCCTGTCACCTCACCGCTTCCTCAGGCTGAGCGCCATATTTAAAGTGCAGCCACACGCACGCCTCTCAGTGTTCCCAGCCCAGCACTGCTGCACAGGAGACATGGCCCTGGAAAGGCAAGAACACTGCAGCCCCCCGATTGAGTGACACGTCCCTGGAATGCCTTTTGGGTGTTCTGGAGGCCCTCGGTAAAGCTCTCTAAACCCGCTCTGGGCACAGACCAGCAAGGAAAATCGCCAATCCTGCATGGGAGGTGGTGGCAGTGATGATCAGCACCAACGCCCTGCAAAAGAGGACAACCACCCAGTGCCGAAAGAGAATGAATTTTCTCCACCGTTCCACCAGAGTAAGTTACTCTTCTCATCACTCTCAACTCACACACTCACAAACCCATCACACATCCACAGGATCTCACACCTCAAGGGACAACACCACTAACTCTCACACACATCCTCACATCTCCATCAGGCTCATATCCTCTGGAGCTCACATTCTCATCCCCTCAAAGGCTCCGCTCACCACACAAACATTCCACACAGTGCCATGTGTCCTGCTCTCACTCTCTCCATCTGTTTCCATGCAGGAGAAGCTGGCTCACATCAACAGGAGGAGCTCCCAGGCCGATGGTGAGCTGGCCTACATTAGGCCCCTCACTCACTTGGAGGATTGTGCTATCGCACTGACTGGTGAGGACGTGGACTGTGCCTGTGGTGACAGTGAGGATGGCGGCGAACACCCACGTAAGGATCCTGCACCACATCATCCATCTCTCCATGTAAATGTGAGTGCTCTCTCCTGCTTTTGACTCTGTTGCCATGCACTAATTATCTCTACTTTGGTTCACAGGGAGCTCTGCCAAGTGACCGAAACCCTCAGCCAGCCAGTCCCTCAGCTCCATCCAGGTTCTCACCTCCAGCCAAGAGGACACCTCCTCCATTGAAGAGCTGGAAATAAGCAGCCTGGAATACCCGTCACAGCGCTTACCCATACCCTGCACCAGCACAGAGACAGACACCTCAGGGCAGCCTAGATCTAGAGCAGGCTCGGGTTCACAATCTTGTGGTCACCACACGGACATGTGTCCGCAGCAGGAGAAGGCAGGTTCAGCTGAGCTCCCCGGCACTCGGAGGGCTGCTGGGGAAGAGGCATCGGTGAGGTCCGAGTCAGATGACGAGCCTTTGGATTTGGCCTTCCAACTCATCATGGGGAGTCAACAGATAATGGGGGACCATCACGCAGAGCTGTTAAAGCCCTCGACAGAGTACCACGCGAGTTGGAGGGGTGCGTGCGCCTGCTCTCTGATGAAGCGGTGCCCACATGTGCGTATTTGGAGGTCTCAATGTGAAGGATGGCGAATGCCATGGAGACCCGGGTCCAGCAGAATGTGGAGATGTGCACAGACCTGCACTCCATCGCAGCAGCCGTGTAGGGGCGATGCGAAAGGGAAACGGGGCACCTTGACATCATACCCGAAGAGAGGAGGAGCGGCAGTTGGACACCCTCGGGTCATCCACATAGGAATCTCAGAGGCTGTCCTCTCCCTCTGATTCCCCTCACCTGTGACCCCCTCAACCTTGTCCTCTGTCACCCTAGAGGCTCCAGCTGGCCCACAGGAGGACAGCCAAAACAAGCCAGGGCCCCCAAAGCCTCAGCCCTCCAGACAATGCACACTGAACTCGTCGGAGGCAACAAGGCCAACCATTGCACAGGCTTTCTCCACCCCTGCTGCAGATGTCAGGGCAGCACCTGGAAGTGTTAGCCCAAGAAAAGTTAAGAAATTCTGATCACAAGTGGTTGAACGGGTGAACACATTATGTCACTTTATGATCTGAAAATATATTCTCTTTCATTGAATAATGTGTAATGGTGTTTTTCAACATCATTTACAGGTCTCGCGAGTCCTCCCTCTACATCCCCACCGCCCCACCCCCCAACCCCCCAACCCCCACCCACCACCAGCAATTCAGCTACACGCAGCCAGCTCACGTTCTGGAGGGAGAAGTGTGTGTGCGACAGGACCTTTTTTTTTAATTCATTCACGGGATGTGGGCTTTGGTGGCTGACCCAGCATTTATTGCCCATCCCTAATTGCTCTTGAGAAGGTGGTGGTGAGCTGCCTTCTTGAACCATTACATTCTATGTGGTGTAGGTACACCCACAGTGCTGTTAGGAAGGGAGTTCCAGGATTTTGACTCAGTGACCGTGAAGGAACGGTGATATATTTCCAAGTCAGGATGGTGAGTGACTTGGAGGGGAACTTGCAGGTGATGGTGTTCCCATCTATCTGTTGCCCTTGTCCTTCTAGGTGACAGTGGTTGTGGGTTTGGAAGGTGCTGTCTAAGGAGCCTTGGTGAATTCCTGCAGTGATCTTGTAGATGGTACACACTGCTGCTACTGCACATCGGTGGTGGAGGGAGTGAATGTTTGTGGATGTGGTGCCAGTCAAGCAGGCTGCTTTGTCTTGGACGGTGTCAAGCTTCTTGAGTGCTGTGGGAGCTGCGCTCATCCAGGCAACTGGGGAGTATTCCATCACACTCCTGACTTGTGCTTGTAGATGGTGGACAAGCTTTGGGGAGTCAGGAGGTGAGTTACTTGTCACACGATTCCTAGCCTCTGACCTGCTCTTGTAGCCACAGTATTTATATGTCTAGTCCAGTTCAGTTTCTGGTCAATGGTAACCCCCAGGTTGTTGATAGTGGGGCATTCAGTGATGGTAATGCCATTGAACATCAAGGGGCGATGGTTGGATTCTCTCTTGTTGGAGATGGTCATTGCCTGACACTTGTGTGGTGCGAATGTTACTTGCCGCTTGTCAGCCTAAGCCTGGATATTGTCCAGGTCTTGCTGCATTTGGGCATGGACTGCTTCAGTTTCTGAGGAGTTGCGAACGGTGCTGAACATTGTGCAATCATCAGTGAACATCCCCACTTCTGACCTTATGATAGGAGAAAGATCATTGATGAAGCAGCTGAAGATGGTTGGGCTGAGGTCACTACCCTGAGGAACTCCTGCAGTGATGTCCTGGAGCTGAGGTGACTGACCTCCAATAACCACAAACATCTTCCTTTGTGCTAGGTATCGCTCTAACCAGCAGAGAGTTTCCCCCTGATTTCCATTGACTCCAGTTCTGCTCAGGCTCCTTGATACCACACTCAGTCAAATGCGGTCTTGATGTCAAGGGCAGTCACTCTCGCCTCACCTTGGGAGTTCAGCTCTTTTGTCCAGGTTTAAACCAAGGCTGTAATGAGGTCAGGAGCTGAGTGAGCCTGGTGGAACCCAAATTGGGGGTCAGTGAGCAGGTTATTGCTAAGCAGCTGCCGCTTGATAGCACTGTTGATGACCCCTTCGATTACTTTACTGATGATCGAGAGTAGACGGATGGGGCAGTAATTGACTGGGTTGGATTTGTCCTGCTTTTTGTGTAGGCTTGTGCAAGAACTCTCCTGCACACGCAGACCCTTCCTCCATCACACTCATCTCAATGTCCTGAGCATTTTCAGTGCTGCTGCTGTGGTTCTCTTTCAGTTGCCCATCTGAACTGAGCTGCATTTCCACCCACCCACTGATCGCAGTCCCATGCAGTACCTGTCTCCGCCCAATATGAGGCTCCTTTCACTATCAATTTTGCAAGATTGTACTGGTAAAGTTTGTCTTCAGCTCCCCCATTCTTTCTCCTCCCCCAGTCACCTACGTCCTTTCCCCATCACTGTCGACCCCCCTGACATCACCTTACACCTCCCCACAGTCATCTATCAGCCAGAACCCTTTGCTTTCTGGGATGTCCAGGTGAATGTGCACATTCCCTACCTTCCCAAGAATTCCAGCCCCATCCACGTTGACCTCCCCGATCTCCTCCTTCCCATCCCCAGGGTCCGTGCCTGCTTCCGAGATCCCGCCAACCACCCTCGCCATCCCTTCTACCGCTACCGTCATACCCTCACCCTCACACCCTCCCGGCTCACTTTGCCCTTTCTCATTCTCACCATGCCCTCCTACCTTATTTCACCCCACAGGTGGCAGTCATCCTCTCCATAGACCCCTCCCTTGCACATTCACCTGGATATCCCAACCTTACTCCTCCTCCACCCTTTTTCCATCCTTGCTTCATCCTCCCCTGGACTCCTTCCCCCCTCCGGACTCCTTCCTACTTGCAGACCCGTTCCTCTCCCTGGACTCCTTTTCCCCTCTGGACTCCTTCCTCCACTCGAAGTCCTATTCCCCTCTGAACTCCTTCCCTTATACCTTCCTTCCCCATTACACCTACATCCCCAGTTGCTGTATTCTCCCTGTTACACCCTCCTCCCCCTGCACCCCCTCCCTCCCCCTCCCAACCTCACCCCACCCTTGACACCATTGTTCCCCCCTCAACCTCACCACCCACCCCCCCCACTCCCAGGTACATCTTTCTCTCCCAGTCAAACCTACAGCTTCCTCTCTACCCCCTTGATGATAATCCGTAGCAGACTATGGCCAAGACACTGGTGTCCCGAAGCAGACCTTCAATGGTGACCTTCCACCTTCTGTGAGCTGCTTTGCGGTGGAGCCATGCCTATATAAACCCACCCAGCATGCGGAGTATGTTCCTCCAGGATCCCGTTGCTGTTGGGCTCCAGCATCTTCTGCTCCTCGGATGTCCGCGATGTGAGCAAGGCTCTGACGGTAAGCCCCCACTTCTGCACGTCACTCATGTCAAGACGTGTTCTGCACCGGCGTGTTTTCCAGCCGACATGGGCTGTAAATTTGACGTGGGGGGGATGGTTCCGGTGAGCAGGGCTTATAATGATATGCAGGTGTATTAAAATGAATTCCCCGATGTGTGACAGCAGGAAATGCAGCCCGCCATTGACGGGTGGAGCGGACGGTTTGCAAACTGGTTTCATGACAGCGTGGAACCGATCTTTGGCCTTCCCGCCATATTGGCCACTCACACCCGCCATGATGCCCGACTCCAGCGGGCACAGACACTTCCACCCAGGGAGCCGCTTCTCTTCCAACTAGACGACCAAGGAACCAAATAAACGCAGCTGCAACATTTGTCACACACAACCGGAAATATGACCTCCTACAGTCCCACTACAGTGCCAAGGAATCAGATACACAGCTCCCTGACCAACAAGGAACAGATGCATATGAAACCCTCCCAGTCTGCCAAGAGACTTAACTCGTACAGCTCCCCCAGGCAGCTGCATACAGTTAAGGGGACTGCCAAAGATATTAGGTGCATAAAGACCTCAGCTCAAACTCTGCCAGACTATGGACAGTGCTACAAGGATCTAACACACACCTCTTCACCAAGATAAATCAGTCACAACAAACTCTCCATCAAAACACAGCAAGAAAATTTAAAATCAAAAGCAATCTAAGTGTTTTTTTTTAAAGAAAAAGTATATCTGGTGTACTTGCTGCACTATGTGGCTTTCTGGTCATACATGGATTGTAGAATTTTACCCATGAAATGCATGAAATGGAATCACATTTCACTCAAGTTCCATAATTTTAATTAAAGGGGAAGCTATGTCTAGATGTAGTCAGAATGAATGAAGGAAACTGCAATTATCTAGTGTCCTTAACAACCTTAGGCTCCCCAAAGGGAAACGTGCCAGCCATTCGATGTGCAACAAGATCCCACAGAGAGCAATAAGATGAATGACCCAGCTTACTTATCAGTTACATGTTTCTGTCCATGCGTCTTAATGGACATAATATCCTGATCTCCGTGCAGGAATTCCCGATTTACACTTCCATCACATCCACATCAGGCGGTGGGGGTGGGGTCTGGGAGGGGGGTTGGTGGTGGGAAGTGGGGGGTGGTTGGTTGGCGAGGCTGCTTCATAAAACCTCTGCAATAAAAGCTTTGCATTAAGTGTGCTAAATTATAAAATCCATCTCTTAAAATAATTCCCCCACCCACTGTCTTTTACTTCTCCTTTAGGGTTGCCAACTGTGATTGAACCTATTCCTGGAGGTTTCATCACATGACTTGTCCCTACACTCCAGCCATTAGTCAGCCAATACATCCATCCTTGTGACTCACTGCCTTTCTACGCCAATTGGAGAGCAAAAAGACTCGTTACCCAATTTGATGATGCTTGACTGTCAGCCCAATCGCCTTTATGTCCCGTTTTCAATATTTTTATATCTGGTAAAGAGAAATGTTCAAAGAGAATGACAATGAAAAGGATCTTTGTTAATGTCCGCAGCAGTATCCTGGAGGCTGATCTTCAATTCCTGGAGACTCCAAGCCAATCCTGGAGGGTTAGAAACCCTATCTGTACAGTTTGGTCTTCTGAATCTGCTCCTTTGCACACTCCTTCCCACTGATCACAGGTCATTCAGTGCCTTAATCTTTGGAACTCCTGCCTTAAACTCTCTATCACCTTTAAAAATCACCTCAGTGCCCACTTTTGTAACCAAGTGTTCAGCCACCGCTCTGGGTCACTTCCTCCATAGTTTGTGACCTGTTTCCTTTTCTATTCTTATTTTCCTTTTATTCCTGCATAATCCTTGAGTTGTTTTCTAGAATAAAGGCTTTATATAGTTCATGTTATTACGTTTCACCTGCAGTTCTGGGGAGACACTGGAAGGTGGGCAACCTTATAAATGGAAGCTGAGACGTCTTTCATTTTGTGTCTCTCTTCTGTGACAAATTCAAGTCTCATTTCTTGCCTAGACCTACAGCAAAGAGAGAAAAGCTTGCTTTTATATAGTGTCTGCCCTGACCTCAGGATGTCCAAATGTGCTTTACAACCAATTAAGTATTTTTTGAAGTGCAGTTTGCTGTTAGGTGGGAAATGTTACAGCCTATTAGTGCAGAGCAAACAGAAATGTGATAATGATCAGGCAATCTGTTTTGGTAAGGTTGATTGAGTGATAAAAGTTGGCCAGAAGATTGGGGGAGCTCCCTCGTTCTTCTTCGAATAGCGGAGAGGAATGGTTTACATCCAGAGCATGTGGCACTACGGTTTAATGCCTTATTCAAAAGACAGCACCTCCACCAATGCAGCACACCCTGAGCACTGGCACCCATGTGTCAGCCTAGGGTACATCATCAAGTCTCTGGAGTGGGACATGAACCTGTAACCTTCTGATGTAGGAGTGTGAATACTACTAGTGAACCATGGCCAACACAACAGTAATGGATTTGCAGCTTTAGTACCAAATACATTCTCTTGATACCTTCATGTAAAAAACAACAATTTATAGCCAGTCAATAACGAAACAAATGTAGATTTGCAGAATGAGTTTTTGCAGTCTATTGTTATTATAACTACAGCAGTAAATTCCACCCATTATACCAATAGTTCTGCACCATTGGTCTGCCACCTGGAGGTTTTATTCCATTCACTGGCTGGAAATCAGTCTGAACAGGTTTTGTGTATTTATACCAGATCTTGGAGCTATAAATTCAGATTATTCCCATGGTATCAAGTTGTAATTGGCACCAACATGGCCCCTGGAATTTAATACTTAATTCCTATCTAGGAGGCTTTTGAGAGTGAATTGATCATCATATGATCGAGGTGAACTGCAGTTCTGTAAACTCATAATAAAAATAAAGTCAGCCTCAGATAAAAATGACATAAAAATGGACTACCTTAAAAATAATAAAGTTGCATTTTTCATAGAATAAATAATGCCAAGGCATGCAGTATGACTTATATCCATTTATTTGTTCTTCTTCTGAGATCTGGCTCATTGGAAATCTGGGAATATTGGAAGGTGTAGTGGAGATAAAAGATCAGCCATGGTCTTATTTGTTTCATATACTCTTGGCATGGTTGCTAGCTTCTGGTGTGTGTGACCTATCTTACCTAGAGAGGCTGTAGTCTTACTCTGGTACTTGCATTAAACTGGTTTATTAACACTAAATATAAGAAATGTTATAGAGTAGGTACATCTCTCCTGAGTACAGTGTGTTCCATTCTCTTTTCCGAGAGTCTAGCTATGACTGCTGATGTCTCTGATACATCATGGTCTACATCACTCATGAGCATAGCTATTCTATTAACCAATTACACTACACCTCCCCCCAAGTATTCTATCAAATTCTTAACAACAAGGAGAAATTATATTTAAATTATTTACATTGCATTTCTGTAATTCCATTTTACTGCTACAGATTCTACCTAATTCCTACTCTTACTCTTCCCCACCCTCTCACCACCCTACCCAATTACTGTTATGAGGGATTCAGTCTCCCACAGTTTTTGTGGCTCTTTGGGAAGACGTCTTGGAGACATGCAGGCGTTCCTCTTTTCCTTGGAGAACATTATCATCAGTGAAATGGGACAGCAACTCCACAGGACTGCTGGTAATTGGGGTGTAGACTTCAGGACTGTTGAACTGTAAGGACCGTAGATCCTGTTTAAGGAAAGATTGATGCAAGAGAGAAGACCGAAGGACAGCAACCTTTGAACTCTCTTGAACTAGAAGAGAAGAAATTAGGACTCTTTCAGGAGTCTGACCTGAGAAAATGAAGGATCTTCGACTCGAGTGAAGACTTTCACAGTTGTATCGTTCACTGCTGCATAGAAGACGAAAAAGGTATTGTAGATTTGAGATTCTAACGATTTGGATGACGAGAAGAAAAATGACCAAACTCCTGCACTTATTGAGGAAATGAAGAAGAAATGATCTCTTGATACCGTTCGGAAGGGATGTTCACTTTTTGTCGGCAGTGGCAATATTGCCACACTTTTCTCTATGTGAACTTTTGAGGATAAGAAGGTAAGACAACACTATTTTCTACAAGGGACGAATCTCTAAGACGATATGAAACACATTTCCTGTAGATGAATTTCCTTTAAATGATGCTGAAGCTGTAGAAGATCTGAAGACTCTGTCTTGGCTTCTGTGCAGCTCTAGTGGGAAGATGATTTTCAGCTGGGGCTGAAGTATGAGCGTCAATTTACTTTCACCCATGGAAATAACTGCGACCAACTCTGGCAATGTGATCCTCTACAGACTCAAGCATGGAATCAAGCATATTGTTCTCCCTGGAAGACTCTTCCTGGTTAACCAGCAGTGTGCCAGGCATTGCATTCGTAGTTTCAATGGAATAAAGATTTGAATGTTGCTCAGCCGCAGTAAACACGGCTGACTGCTCAAAACAAACAGCGACTCCATATGGTTCAGCTGTCCATTGGGATGAGGTATCAACCTCTAAGGCCTCATCTTCCAACAGATCACTCAGAGCAGCAACAGCCTCTTCCTCATTAACTTCTTCAGTAAAGAGCCAACCCAGGTCCAAAAAATATTCTTGTGGATGGTCTGTGGATGGTCTTCCGCAGTGCCTTCTGTATCCACATCCTCTGGCCTAGCTTTGGAACGAACTGAGAGGCCCACAATCTCAATATCCGCCTGGGGTCAGGTGGATGGTGCCTCTGTGATGGAAAGGAAATCACTGCTGACTGAATAAACCTCCTCGGCTGTTGTAGGCTGAAAATCCACTTGTTCCACATCAAACTTCAAAGATTGTTCCATGAAAGGCATCGAGTTGTCATCGTCTGGTCTTTCCAGAATTCCCAGGAGTATGTCAACATCTCCACTCAATAAGGATGCGCATTGATTGTGAACAACATAGGGAGAATCAATGATCTGCTACCCCTTGAGGCAAAGAGGAGCGATTAGCCTGCCTTTGATTGAAAGGTTTGTGCCACCTGGATCTCACAGCTTAATATCTGATAGATGAAGGGGTATTGGCTGAAACCAGTCTAGAGGAACAACAAGTATATTAACACCAGCTCTGGTTTTAAAGTTGGTGTTGAAGCCTTTAACTTGCACTGTTACTGACCAATAGTCTTGATTAAGACCATTTGCTTCCCCTAGAAACTCTCATTTCATCTCTGTCATGTTGCCAGGGTTAGAAAAGTGTAGCTACAAGGAGAGATTGGATAGGTTGGGATTATTTTCCTTAGAACAAAGAAGGCTGAGAGGTGACTTGATTGAGGTGTACAAAACTATGAGGGGAATAGATAGAGTGGACAGGATAAAATTATTTCCCTTGGTGGAGAATTCTAGAACCAGGGGACATAGATTCAAGATAAGTGGCAGAAGGTGTAGGGGGGGCATGAGGAAGAACTTTTTTATGCAGAGGGTAGTGGGTGTCTGGAATTCACTGCCCAAGTTGGTGGTGGAGGCAGAAACTCTAAACTCTTTTAAAAAGTACCTGGATTTGCACCTTAAGTGCTGTAAGCTGCAGGGCTATGGGCCGGGTGCAGGAAGGTGGGATTAGAAAGGGCACCTGGGTGTCCTCGGGCTGGCATGGACAAGATGGGCCGAATGGCCTCTTTCTGTGCTGTAACTTTTCTATGGTTCTATGGTTTCCAATTTCTTGGATGGAGTGCATCTTTTGTCTTCTTCCTCGATTAATGTTGTTGGACTTCCGGAAGTGCTCAAAATGTCCAATCTTACTGCACTGGAAGCATCCTGCATCCCCTGCTGGGCAATCATGGCATCAGTGTCGTTTTTTTGCATCACAATGTATGCATCTCAAAATGGCTGCTGCGGGGTTTCCTGCCCATTTGGGCGGGCTTTTGAGTGGGTGGGTGGGGCCGTTGCCCATGGGCTTACCCAGTTAACAGAATCATCTAGAGCCTGTGACAAATTATAGCTCAATTTATCTGAGTTTGGCCTGCCTCGCTTACTGAACCACTTGGTTGAGTATGGGGTTTCATGGTGGACCAAAATATTTGTCGAAGGCTTTGAGGATGATGTCAAAGTCTGTAGAAGTCCCTTCCCCTATCTCAAGAGGACATTGTCAGCGGCCAGCCCTATGGCATAAAGGAATAATCTAACCTTTTGTGTACAATCCCGATGTCGCCCAGTAACCAAAGAAGATTTTCATTGAAAAACCCAACTCTGGTCTCTCTGTGTGCCCTCAAAGTTTTCAAACGGCTGCGAAAGGACAGTGGCTGCTTGACCAGTGCTGGCATCACTACCGCTTTCCAGTTTGCCTCCTCCTTCAGTAAATTTGTAGATTCCTACTGCCACCAAGTTTTTCTGCACCCTCCTGCCATGGTCCGTTCAATGGCATGAATGCTTCTTTAGATTTTTGTCACCACCGCTGCCACCATGTTTTATATACTTGTGGCGTGGTTGTTTGCTTCTGGTCTGTGTGACCTACCTTACCTAGGAGAGACTGTAGTCTTGCTTTAAACTGGTTTATTAACACTATATATAAGATCTGTTACAGAGTAGGTATGTCTCTCTGGGGTATAGGGTGTTCCATCTTCTCGAGAGAAAGTTAGCACATGACTGCTGATATCAGTGATACATCATGGTCTACATCGCTTATTAGAATAGCTATTCTATTACCCATTACACTTCATTATTGAATGGCAAAGCAGGCTGGATCAGCAGCTCTTATTTCTTATGTATTTATGTTCACATGTGAAAAAATATGTTGTATTTTCACATACCTGGTTATGGGTCCATTGTATATTAGCCTCTACAAGAAAGCAACATGTAAATTGACAATAATTAATCCGCAAGTAGTTTATATGTCATATCCAATATGTCACCTAGCTGCAACTTCACAGTCCTTATGAAGAGCATTTAATAGAGTAATACAACATCAAATATTAATCTGTTCTATTCTGATGGCATCATTTCAAAATATTACACGTTCTGTGACAGGCAATCTTTTTTTTCAAGATGGAGAGATTCTCAACAAACTAGGGGTCTTATTCCATTTAAAATGGTAAAGTGCGTGATGGAGATTGCCCTTATCCCAAATTTTGAGCTTTTTTCTTTGGCTGTTACAACATCACAGAGGTTTCTTTAGAGGAGAGATGGGTGGCAGGGTGATCAGATTTTTCTAGCAATTGCTGTTGATTATACAAGGAGACATTCAGGTTATACTGCAGATACCAATGGAAACCTGGGAATAATGAATAAATATCACAGGTTCAGCACTTTAATTGACAATTTCCTTTTTTGAGTTTGTGGAGCTGATGAGAAACCCTAACTTACTCTATGGGTGAACGCAAAAGATCTTACTGCACTATACAAGGGAAAGCGGGGGAGTTCTCCCCAGTGCTTGGCTCATATGCCTTCAACCAACATCACAAACAGATTATCTGGCCATCTAACTCATTGCTGTTTGTGAGGCTTTACTGTGCACAAATTGGGCCTTGTGGTCCCCTACATTACACAACTTCAAAGGCACTTCAATGGCTGTAATGTGCTTTGGGATGTTCTGAGATTGTGAAAGACCTGTATATGCAGGTTTTTATTTTTCCTTCACCTGGCACACTCACATATCATACAGCTACTTTTCTGTTTTTAATGATTGCCAGATATCAGGTGTATAACAAAGAAGAGTTGGCATGATTAGTAGATGTTTTTAAATGGCAGGGAAGTAACTACCAGCTTATGGTTTAGAAAATCTCATATGTGAGCTAAGCTGCACTCCATGGAAGTTCTTTAATGAAATTATATTTTTGTGTTCCATTTTGTGCATAGGGGAAAACATAATTCCTAACATGAAACTACTCTTTACAGTTCAAAATTTAAAAAAAACAACATAAATGTCAATGAATAGATTGGCCACCTCTGACTTCCTAGTTCCCAGTTCGGATTTCTGGATGTAGCTTTTAACATTGTCGTTGGCTTTGATGCCAACATGTCAGAAATGGTTAACCAGCTTATATTCCACCTCTTTTCTATTCTTACTTAGTTCTGTTGAAGAGTCATACGGACTCGAAACGTTAACTGTGTTCCTCTCCGCAGATGCTGCCAGGCCTGCTGAGTTTTTCCAGGTATTTTGATTTTCGTTTTGGATTTCCAGCGTCCGCAGTGTTTTTTGCTTTTATGTCAGAAATGGTTATTCAGTTCTGTGTTAATCTGATCCCGAGGTTCTGTTTCTCCTCCAGTATTGGCCATTAGCTAAAGATGCCATCATTGTCTGGAATTCTGTTTTTTTTTTTGGCGTTTTAATATTGTCTTTAGCTCATCAGCTACTGAGCATCGAGTTTAAGCCATCCATGATAAAGTCAATACACTAATTCAATAATTCATACACAACATTTACATTTCGAGAGATTTGCTTCAGTGGAAAGTATCAAGCTGTGTTCCTGCTAATGTAACTTTAATCAGATGCATTCATTCACTTCTCAGGTAGTCATAAGTCAATACTGACAACCATAGCTCCTCAGAAGCATTTATTCAATCTGATGTGTCACATGCTTCAGCTCAGTGTCCTCTTTCTGTTCCTTTCACTATTTATGAAAAAAAGCTGCGTGAAGTCACGCTTTGGAATTCTAAATTTAAAAAGTCAACACCGAGGAACTGATTTTGCCAATGAATAGAATCGCTCACCTCTGACTTTTCGGCACCAGCCACGGTTCGTACGCTTGTTTTAATTTTTTTTTAACTCAAGCACATCTAGGCTGACACTCCGAGAGCGACACTTAGGGAGTGCTGCACTGTCACAGGCGTCCCCTTTCCGATGAAATGTTAAACCGGGGTCCCCTTTGCCCTCTTATTTTGAAAAAGATCTGAGGAGTTCTTCCTGACCAATATTTACCCCTCAACTCACATTACTTGAGAGCTTGCTGTGCACAAATTGGCTTTCGCAATTCCTACATTACAACACTGGCTACACTTCAAATATACTTTATGACCATAAAGTGCTTTGAGGTGTCCTAAGGTTGTGAATATAAATACAAAGGCTGAATTTTACAGGAGAGTGTACTGCTAGCCTTGCTGCAAGTAAGGTTGGTCCCGGGCAGACTGGTGTTAAACAAGGCTGCCCCAGAGCCATAACACCCTGGCAGCGGCCCTAAGGAGGCGAAGGTCGGACTTCCACTTCCCAGTGGGGAGGAAGTCCCGCCCTCGAGAGCTGCTGGCCAATCTGATTGGCCAGCAGCTCTAGCAGTCCCAGCAGTGCCAGAACTCAGTAGTGGGCATTGCTGGGACTGGGAGGTGACCCACGAAGATTCAGGATGGATCCAGGACCCAGGTAAGCCCTGGGCTCTTTGGCGGAGAGGTACCGGGGAGCCTGGAGCCTTGTGGGGGTGGGGTGCACGTTTTGGTGGCCAGGCAGGAAGTGACAAAGGGGATGTAATATCTTGAAGGGGGTGCCCGGTATTCACACAGCGCACCACCTCCCCACCACCTCTCCATCCACCCACTCACTCCCTTCCCACTTTTTCACCATTGGTTTAAATATCGACCTTCCCATTCCCACCCGCTTGCTGATGCCAACTGCATTATGGTGTGGGCTGCGTAATATTTGGGCCAATTGGTTTGTTAACAAGCTCAATTGCCGGTTAATTATTTAGAAAAAAAATAGCGGGTGGGCTGCCGATTTTGGTGCCTGCCTGCCTACTGTTTTATGGGGACCAGGTCGGGGGTGGGCAGGCAGGTGGTGGGCTAGCCACCCTACATATTTTATGTGCCCCTCCAGCCAATAATATGCCTGGTCGTGGGTGGGGTAGGGTAGGGGGCTGAAAATCCACCCCCAAGTCTTTCTTTTAAATATTAGATTCAGTGATATGTAAATATGATCTACATTAAAGTGAAGATCAAAAACTCATTTCACATTACAAAGGCATTGCCCTTGTCACTTAAGTTGGCCACTTTCTGACAATTTGTAACTTCTGGTGCATTTACCCACTGGATATAAATATTGCAATGTCTGGATCCCAGGGGAAGAACTGAAATTGGCTACTCAGAGATGTGTTAGGTTTTCTGAGGGCTGTCACCATAAAACATTCTCTTTATTTTATGTTGAATGAACAGTTTCCCAGATATTTGGCAGGAATTGGGACATGGGACCAATCTCACTGCTGTGATCCTGTCTCCATTGACTGACCATTGGCAGGCAAGATCTTCCCGGAGTCCAGGCCTTCAGTGGCCTGGAAGTGGGCCTTCAGTCTGTGGAAATGGAGGCAGGCTGAGTCCACAGTGGGTAGGTTAAAAAGCCCGTCTGCATTCCAAAAAACCTCAGCCTTGTACTCCCAATGCAATTATCTATATGCAGTTGAACCTCCTGACAACTTTAAATACCACCTCACCCCCCTCACACCCCTGCCCTCAACCACTGACACCCTCGCCCTCGCCCCCTCATCCTCTCACCTCCACCCCTCACCTTTTTCACCTTCAATCCTTGCCATATCATCCCCCTCAACTTCATCACCCCATTCGCCCTCCCTTAACCCCACCCCCACCCCTAACCCTCAGCCCCTCACCCATTATCCACTTCATGAACAGAGCTTATGTCTTATTATAACATTTGGAAGCCATTGAATAGCCCATAAGACTCCCTGACTAAACAAACAGATTCTTCAAATTAGCTGTGTAAACAATGTTAGGCACTTGTAAAATAATTAGGCAGTTGGATTGCAGCTAAGAGCTCATAAAACTCCCTGAGTAAACAGACTTCAGAACTGTTATTTTGAGAGATATCTAGACTGAATACATAAAAGCAATGTGAAAAGATTAAACATTTACACCTGGTTATCATATGAGGCTACTCTTTCAATCAGGTACTATATACCCTACCTTTTTATCCATTAGCTTAACTTTTTTAACTCATCCAAAGACTTTTCCACATTTAAAACGGCGATATTGTTACTTGAAAACTTGCCAGTTGGCAGAAGTAACAATCTGGTAAACATATTGTTTAAGGGGTAGTTTCATCTTCCATTTACAGCACTCTCATAACTCATCTTACTGAACACAGATACGGCTTTTGCCACAGTGATTCATGACGAACTGTAAAAGAGGCAAAATCAATCCATGGTTCACACTTCCACACAGCTGGTCTAAAACCGAACAGCTGCTAAAATCTGGCTGCCTCCTTGAAAATTGAAAAAAACCTACCTGGGGTGAGCTCTTAATGAATTCACAATGCTGTTAGTTGCCTCCTGCATAGGAGCGGGCAGTTTCTGGGGCCCTCTCCCTCCCCTACCCTTCTGAAAATGGCTGAGGATGGAAATGGAGGTAGGAGTTTCACCTGCCACATTGGGACATTTATTTTTCTGGACGCACTTCCGTTTGGTCCCAAATATCTGGATCTTTTAATTTGTGTTAATGATTTTACTACCAATAGTAAATAGAAGAAATATTTTTTCCCTGTGTGCAGAATTCCACGGTAAAGTATATTAGTGGGAAAATGATTTAATTCTGCTATTGCTGTCAGTTCAGAAAGTTGACATTAGTGCAGTGTTAAAGGTCACACTTCAAAACCAGGTTAAATGTCTAGAGTTCAGAAACGGCAGCACCCAGTGATTATCATGAAGATTCCAATTTATTTAATGCTGACATTGGAGATTGGAGAATGGAGGGAACCAATTGCAGCTTGTGGTTTATCTGAGCTTGAAACGCGCCAGCCTTCTAACCATAATAAAGGAAGCAACATATTGGCCATACTGCACAGTTATGAGTCAAGTCTTGCAGCTCCTGTTGCTTCTAGCTCAGCTGTCGACCGGAGGGGCTGGGAATTCACAAAATGGCGGTGTGATCAGAGCCCTGCTCTGCTCTTAAATGTCAGAATGCAACACCCATTTCTTCACATTTACAGTGGCAGAATATTTTGTCGTTTCAATCCTCGCAAACCAACCTTAATGCTGGACAGCACATTACTCACTCGAATATATCACCCTTATATTATTGAAGCTGTTTTAAAGTATTTATCCTTGAAGATCAGAACCCTCAGTTTTGTCAAACTGTCTCTGGCCTTACATATGTGGAATGTGTCATCAGAGGGGCCAGAGAACATAAGAACATATAAGGACATAAGAAATAGGGGCAGGAGTAGGCCATTCGGCCCCTCAAGCCTGCCCTGCCATTCAATAAGATCATGGCTGACCTGCCCCAGGCCTCAACTCCTCTTTCGTGTCAGCTCCTCATAGCCTTAAACTCCCCGATACTTCAAAAATCTATCTACCTCCTCTTTAAATACTTTCAGTGATCTAGCCTCCACAATTCTCTGGGGTAGAGAATTCCAGACATTCACTGCCCTCTGAGAGAAGAAATACCTTTGCATCTCAGTTTTAAATGAGTGTCCCCTTTTTCTGTAATTATGTCCCCTAGTTCGAGACTCCCCCACTAGTGGAAACATCTTCTCAACATCTACCCTGTCAAGCCCCCTCAGAATCTTGTACTTTTCAATAAGATCACCCCTCATTCTTCTAAACTCTAATGAATACAGGCCTAAACTTTTTAGCCGTTCTCGGTAAGTGTCCAATCTGGACTGGGTTAAGCGGAAAGACTACAGGTGAATGTAGATTTCTCACTTGCCTGAATTGAAGAAGTATAGCAGAATGGTAATCCAAATTTAAAAATTGCATCAGGAGTCAATAGAATAACTTTTCAAAGAAAATGGGGAAAGAGCATTCGGGTTTTAAAAGTCCAACTAATCTGCTGTTGACTGTGGCTCCATTAGATGATGGCTGCAGGGAGATGAGATGCTCCAAGGGTTGCTACTGGTGAGTCAATTGACTGTGTTAGCCAGTTGCACACTGTGAAGCCTACGCCACGCTCAAGGTGATCCTCAGCACTCTTTCCATGCCAGCGGAAGGTGTAATTAGCCTCATTAATGGAGCCGATGTCAGATAATCTCGTTTCTTGTAGATTACCAAGCTTGTGTAGCTCACTGTCAATAGGGCCATCTTGCGTACACTTGCTGTGGAATGTAGGTCATTATTCATAGTCCTCACGTTCCAGATTTCAAACCAGCGGGTTACCTTACTTTGTTTTCTGTGTAACCGAGGCATAGTTTTAGGAGGTGCAGACTTGCCCAGCACCTGTACCTTGCTTCTTGACCTCGCAGACTGGTAAAGATGAAAACACACACTCCTGGGGCTTAGTCGGTTGCAGGAGTTGCTGGAGGGTGCTAGCTTGAGGGAAAGACCAACTGCCTACTGGGACTCCACTCCAGATTTTGTGCTGGGTTTACTCACTTAGGCAGTAACTCGTGTTGTTGTTGTTAATGTTGAAAGGCATCAACCGGCAGGGCCCAGATCACCACAGATGTAGATGTGATCCTGTCCTCCAAGTGTGCCATTCCTTGGCCCCTCTCATGGCAGCTAACCCCTCACCTCTGGCGCCAGACATGGCAGGCGATTCAGAGGCTGCCCGCCAGCCAGATGGCGCATTTCCTGTGGCTGTACAATTAATGAATTGGGAAGTGGACGATATGGCATGAAAACCTGTCATTGCAGCCAGCGGGTAAAGCGTCATTTTTCACACCCGCTTCCGCACTTAGTGTAAATCCGGGACGATTCCACCCAAAGGCAACAGAGGAGATAACAACGACAGGGGCATCTTACTCCTAGTCTCATGGGCAAGGCCTTTGCTAGGGTCCTACTTTAAAGACCCTATCTACTTGCAGGGTGAGTGTACCGGAAGCACAGTGCAGTTTCTATGCCAACAGATCTACTGTGGGTAGTATCTTCTCCGTACACCAGCCACAGGGGAAGTGTAGGGAACAGGGTATACCTCTTCACCTCACGTTTGTAGATCTCACTAAGCATTTGGCACCATCAGCAGAGCAGGACTCTACAAGATGTTGGGGAAAATTGGCTGCCTGTCAACGCTTCTTTGTCTCATCCGGTCTTTCCATGACATCATGCGCTGCACTGTACAGTTTGATGGCTCCACTTCAAACAGCTTTGGATTGAAGAATGGCGTGAAACAGGGGCTGTGCCCTAGCCCCCATTCTGTTTGGCATCTTTTTCTCCATGACCCTGACCTGCAGATATGAAGGGGTCTACTTGCACACTAGGTCAGACAGCAAGCTCTCCAACTTATCAAGACAGCAGTGAAGTCAAAAACACATCGAGTCCTGATCAGGGAGCTCCTCCGTACTGATGATGCTGCTGTCGTCGCCCACACTGAAACTCGGCTACAAAGACACGCAGACTGTGTCTCCTGTGCCAACAACTTGTTCTCCCTGACAATAAGCGTCAAGACAACTGTGGTCATGGGACAAGGCATTGCATCTCTGCCCTGATCACACTGAATAACATCCCACTGCAAGTGGTTAGAAAATTCTGCTACCTTGGGTTCACAGTGACAGACAATCTGTCCTTTGATGTAGAACTTGACACGTGCATCGGGAAAGCAGCTGCCCCCCTGTGGCTGACTCACAAAACACACCTGGAATAACATCAAGCTTTGGGCCAAGCTGATGGTTTAAAAGACCTGTGTTCTGCTCTATGCTGCGTTTTGCTGTATGGCTGTGAAACCTGGGTACCTTGCAGCTATCAAGTGTCTGCAGTGCATTATGTGTATATCCTGGCAGGACAAAATGATGAATGCAGCAGTGCTCTCAAAGGCAGAGGCACCAAGTTGGTTAGCGCTCATCAAGCAGAGGTGGCTTCGTTGGCTCGAGCACATCCACAGGATGGAAGACAGTCGCATACCCAAGGACTTTCTGTATGGTGAGGAATCTGGAGCCAGACAACCAGTAGGATACCCAATGCTCCATTTCAAGCATGTTTGCAAGCATCACATGAAGGTCCTAAACATTGATTGCCGCACTGGGAGTCGCTAACTGATGACAAAGGAAGATGACAATACCTCCTGTGGGCTGGCATGTACCACCACGATGACCAGTGGCTACAGTAGCTTGGCAATAAACGCCAACGCTGAAAACAACAACCCACAACGACACTTTAGCTTCACGTGTGGCACTTGTGGCAGAACCTGCCTCTCAAAATCGACTTCTTCAGCCTTGAGCCAAGGTGCACCAGATGAAGACACTCCATTTGAAATAGACTGTTTGCTGAGTGGCAATCATCACTTGTAGATGGAAGAATGCTGAAAAATCTGTTCTTGTGACATGACTAGCCTTTTTTCCTGTTATCAATCCATCAATTCAGTGCTGGTAACAGTTTGAATGGAGAAAGAGATGCAGGGCTTCTGAGACACAGAAGCAGTGGAAGAAGTAGCAGATGAAAAATGTTCTTCATTCATTTCTGACGCTGACGCTGCAGAAATTGATGAAGAAGGTGACACATATATTGATAGAACCGGTCATGAGTGAAAAAAGCACTCACCATCAGTGCAATGGTGCAGTAAGGAATGTTCTAGGAAAGTAACCATGCTTGACAAGCAGCAGCAGGAACAGCAGCCCTTCTGTAATATTTCTGAACTCTTCTTCTCGCATGACAAACATGTTAAAGATACTCAAACAAATCCCTCAATTGTCTCGCTCCTCCCTATCACTGTAATCTTCTCCAGTTCCACAACCCTGAGATATCTGAGGACTCAAAACGTCAACTTTATTCTTCTCCGCCGATGCTGCCAGACCTGCTGAGTTTTTCCAGGTAATTCTGTTTTTGCCTGAGATATCTGTGGTCATCTAATTCTAGCCTTTTGAGCAATTTTAATTGCTCCAACATTGGTGGCCATGGCTTCAGTGGTCTAGGCCCCAAGCTCTGGAATTCCCTCCTCTCCACCTCTCTGCATCACTTTCTTCCTTTAAAACACTCCTTAAACCCTGCACCTTTGACCAAGCCTTTGGTCATCTGACCAACCATCTCCTTATGTGGCTTGGTGTCATATTTTGTTTCTTAATGCTCTTGTGAAGAGCCCTTGGATGTTTTATTTACATTAAAGATGCAATATAGATATAAGTTGTTGTTGGTGAAAAAGCTAAACATCATTATGACTCCACTCGTTGCTTAGAGACTGTGGGCTTCATTACTGCCTTTATTTTTACCAGTAGAATGCTCCTGACTCCTGAGATCAACAGAGCGTTAATCCAAGTTGCAAAAATTGTGCCAGGAACAGGTTTCCATAGAGAATGGGGAAAGGGGATTTGGTTTTAAAGGTCTACCTATCAGCATATGCATTAAAAGACACACTCTTAGTCCAGCTAAATATTTAATCTAAATATAAAAGGGACAATAGCTCATTTGCAATTGAAAAATAAAGGTAAATTTTAAGGATTCACATAAATGCTAAATTTAAACCGCTGAACCCATGGACCAGGGCCAAGTAAGACACAACCCAGTGCTTTCTAATTCAGCGATTAGAACTGCAGTCCCAGGAACCCATGCACAAACTGTTTCCAAGACTTCACACATTATGCAAATTAGGAGGCCTCCTTCTAATGTGCTCCAGGTGCACAAGCCCATTTAGAATGGGCACTGAAGTATGGGTCCTGTTGAAGAATTGTTTTTTACCTGCCAAGCTATCTCAGCCAATGCTCTTTTGCCACATTGTGCTGCCAATTGCCCCAGTCTATCCCTGCCTAGGAAAAACCTTTAATGCCTTGGGGGTCACTTTGAATTTGTGCCATACTGCAGCAAACTCCCAACCTCTTGTCATCTTCAGAAGGACAAGGGCAGCAGCACTTGGGAACACCACCACCTGCAAGTTTCCCTCCAAGCCACACACCATCCTGACTTGGAAATATATCGCTGTTCCTTCACTGTTGCTGGATCAAAATCCTGGATCTGCCTCCCTAACAGCACTGTGGGTGTACCTACACCACATGGACTGCAGTGGGTTCAAGAAGACAGCTCACCACCACCTTCTCAAGGGCAATTAAGGATGAGCAATAAACGGTGGCCTAGCTAATAGTGTCCACATCCCACGAACAAATTTTTAAAAATGATAGTTCCATCTCTCCTGATATTTATTTACATTGAATTTAGTGGAAAACAAGGTGCCAATTTGCTATCATTCATTTTACTCTCTTATACAAGCTCATAATTATCCTCTCTATGGGTAGGCAGAGGCCTTTCATTAATTTTTGGCATTTTTAAATTTGTTTCTGGCCCTGGCACTCCCCGTGTGGCATCTGAGATGCATTGCATGTCTCAGAACGATACTTAAGTAAGCTGACCATGTTTGTACCAGGCAGGGTCAGTTTACTTGCACAGCTGTACATACAGTACACATTCGGCAGTGGTTCTAGTGTTACAGTGCTGGGACCACACTTCATTCTACCTCTATGTTTACAATGGGCAACATTCTCTCCAGTCCTATGGACAGGTGGCACACATCTTTCATCAGGTGATATATTCCCAGGAGTCTAGGGTATGATTGACGGCACTCATATGGCCATCTCCTATTAACAAATATCCTAAATGTACAAAAAACACTTCCAATCAATTACCATCCAGCTTTTATCTTCCTATTTGATGCTAATGCCTATTAGCCAAGGTCAAGAGCAAGATTAACATTAAACCTAACAGCCAGAGAAAGCAAGAAAGTGTTTAATTTAACCCTTCTTCACATCACCAATCTTGGCTGAATTGGTCTTCTGATGTTTAGGGATAAAAGCACATCCAATGTGGCACATCTCATGTCTTGGTCCGCCAACAGAACTATCACTCCTTGTTGTCCAAATTTACTGCCTATTTCATAATTTTATTACACAGGGAAATGTCCTCTTGCAGTAGGACAAAGAGAAGGCCCATGGACAACCAAAAGCAGAGATGGGGATAAGGAAGAGGAGGAGAAGCATGTGGACCTTGAGCTGCAGCCAGGAATTTGTTGTGAAGAACATTTCCTTCTATCTGTGAATGCATGTAGCCATCGACAGCTCTCGCACATCTTTCTGTCTGTCTGCTGAGCGTTATTTTGTTGCTGTTTCACTGCATCGGCCTTGCGACCTTTCTCTTGACTTAACTGAAGGCTAGCCATTTGGCTAGTAAGTGTTGTCATCTGTTTACCTGTAGCTTCGTGCTCTGGCAGTGTCAACATCTGTGATATTGTGAGCTTGTCCTTTCCAATCAGAGCCTGGGGCTCCTCCTGGCTTGAAGCCAGGGCCTACTGAGCCTATATCGGCAAGAGAGCAAGCGCAGGACAGAGACAGCGCAGAGCCGTGACAGCTCCTCCCTGACAACTAGTAGCCCCAGCAACTGGGGAGGCACAAATGAGGATTTGCTAATAGTTCCTGGTGTGGCAGTGCCCATGTCATGTGCAGCCATTAAATTGTCAACTTCAGTATTAATGTGCTTACTTTCAGACCCGAAGGCTTCAGCTTTAAGATATCTCGAGCATTGCCCAGTTCCAACTGCCTTACTTTGGCAGATCCGAGCAGCTCTTGGTCAAGTTCAGAGAGCATTAGGTAAAGGAACAGTCAGGGAGGGAAAAACTGGCATCCAGCTTATTTCACTCGAATCACACTTTCTGCTGACTGGGGCCTGTCTGAATGTCTGGCTGATGATGGATATCAGGTGGTGACCAGGTGTATGAAGGAGAGAGGGAAGAGAAAACAGTTCTCTTTTATTATTAACGCAATGTTAGTTTGACTTCACAAATTAGTTTAAATAATTCACTTTTAGCTTTGGTCTTGAATTCTGCATGAAAACAATTACATTCCAACATCTATTGTGTATGATACTTGCTCTTTGTGTGCACGTAGGTGCTGTGAAAATGTGTTTTTCATTATAAGGTGCTTTTCCTTATATGTCAAATGTGCAATTCCCGTGCGTGTGTTATATTGTTCTATTGTTCCAATATGATTTAGGAAGTATATGTTCATGCGTATGTATGTATAAGTACCCAGGGTGCCTCATCACTCACTGCTGCACTAGTCTGTTTATTGAGCTAGCAATACATCAGTCTGACGATGTGACCTGAGAAATACATTCGACAAAGTTCCAGCATTTGAGCTTAAAAGTGTGATTATTTCAAACTTCTAGGAACCAAAAGACATAACGTGTTGGCAGCAGGTGACAGTGAGTAAAACACAAGCATTATAAACAAAATCAATCCTGAATTAGACTGAGGAAAAATTAACCCGCGTTATTGCCAGAAAGAGAAAAAAAATGAAACGGCCTCTGCCACAGCGATGAATGCGCCGCTACAACTCAGGATGAACTGGGAGCCCGATGATATTGTGAAGGCATTTGAGAAGTTTAAACAAAAGTGCAGTTTGGTGTTTAATAACTTTCTAAAAGGTACTAGGGAAGAGGAAAGCACCAGTCATATCCTTTAATGGGCAGGAGAGAATGCTCTAATAGCTGGGAGATGAGTAAGGACAACAGGAAAAACCCAGACAGAATTTTAGAGAAATCCAACACACATCTCCAGCCAAAGTCAAACCATTGGATCCAACAATATGAATTTCAAAGCCTGAGGCAGGAACCAGGTGGGCCTGTTGACAATTTCTTAATAAGATGGAGAATTTAAGCCAGCAAGTGCAAATTCAAAGGAATGGATGAAAGGCTGGTAGTTCAGCTCATTTGAGGCTCGGCACATGGTGATGTGAAAAAAATCCCTGATTGGAAAGGACCAGCTCACAATATTGCAGGCTATTGACACTGCCAGAGCATGAAGCCACAAGTGGACAGAAGAAACCACTTATTAGCCAAATGGCTAGCCTTCAGTTAAGTCAAGGGAAAGATAGAAAGGTTGATTCAGTGAAACAGCAAGAAAGTAATGTTTACCAGTGTTACAACTGGTCCCCGGGCAAGCTTCCCCCAATTTGTTATGATCCTGGACAAGGTACCCCAAATTGTTATGCCCCTAGGTGAGGAGGGATGAACTGACTCCTTTCTTTATTTAACCCACTCGGTTTGTTGCAACAAGATTAATTTAAAAAGGATCCCTTCCCTCATGAATAATTTTTTTCCCAGTCCAAATGTATTTATGTTTTAAAAGGAGCCAATTTAACCAGGCTGCCTTGAGTCAAAGAAAGAGTGTGTTTATTAGTCACTAATCACGAGAAAAATAATAAAAACGCAACACACATATACACAGGTTAAAAATGAGAAATTGAGTCCAAAAATAAAAGTTGAAAAGAAATACGAACAAGCCCTTTGGCTTGTCCGTGAGGAGTAGATGGTAAAATGTTGTGGACGTTAAGTTGGGGTGATTCCGGTCGCGTTGGCTTTGGCAGTTGAGTAGTTGGTTTGGAGATTCCTGGTTCTGCAGGTCAGCTGAAAGGAGTTGCCCCATTTCCTTTTCGACTGTGGCTTTGCTGAATTGTGACGTGCTTCCGGCAATCAGAGAAAGAGAGTTTTTTACCTGCAAGTACAGGGATGACCAGTTGGTGTTCTTCAGTTGTGACCTTCAAAGCACAAATATACCAGAACAGGACACCAGACTAGCACACAGAACTAGGGTTGCAGTTGGCTTTTTAAAACCCCTTTCCTTAGATATTTCTGGAAGGGGAAAAAACAAATAGTCTTTCGCCCAGATCTGTTTTCTTTTCAGCTCAGTTCATGTCACAGTCTGGGATATAACTCAACAGGAGGTGGTTTTGGCTGAGATGGTAATCATTTTCCATTATCTCCGCAACCACAGGAGATTACATTTCAGTGTGCATTTTATCTTTTCATTTGAAGTGCCTCTGTCTGGAGTAGACCTTTTAGGAGCGACATTCCTTTCTCTCTGTATTAGTTGGTCAAGTAATCCAAAGGGATTTTCCAGCTTGTGGTTATCTTAAGTCTCAGCCAGCTTTTGCTTGTATGTCCTTTTTTAAAAAACACATGTCTTACTCAAAAGTTCAATATGTCCATAAGTAATTCAGGGATAGGACCTGTGGTCATGACACCAGACAGAGAGAAAGATGTGCAAGAGCCATGGATGACTACATGCGTTCACAGACAGAAGGAAATGTCTTGCGTACCAAATTTTCTTGAGGGCTTCTTTTAGAGTTTTGGGGCGACTTTTTGGATTTCAGGGCCTCTCTTTTTCATTTTCACGTGAGGAATTCGGGATAGTGTTCTTCCTTAGTTCCTTGGGGCAGAATTTTGCCCTTGGCGTGCGGGATTAGCGGGGGCAGTCGGGAAGCCGACAGCCACCCATGACCGACAGCGCAGCGCGATTTCGTGCCGGCAGGCCAATTAAGGCCCGCCCAGTGTGATACGCGAGCGGTAGCGCTGAGCTCTGCCTGTGGGGGCGGGGGGGAGGAGGGTGAGCAAGCTGAGCACAAACTTTGCACATGCGCATGAGAGAGCGCGGAATAATCTCCCTGAGGCACAGAGCCGCCTCATGGAGATGAAGAGATATTTTTAAAAATAATAAAGCGCAGAAAAATGTAATGAAACATGTCCCCGCTCATGTGACTCTGTCACATGAGCAGGGACATGTTGTTAATTAAAAATTAAAGTTTTTATTTTATTTGTATTTGCTTTTGGAAACCTCACCCCGCCTGTGGATGGGGTTTCCAAAAAAATGCAAAGGCCACTTGGCCTTTTCACCTGCCCGCCAACCATTAGGTTGAACGGGCAGTGAAAAGTTAATATCAATTGATAATTTAATGGCCTTAATAGGCCCTTTAATTGTCGGCGGGCACATTGCCGGTTCCGGTGCGTGCCTGCCGACTGAACTATCGCGTGACTGCGCGTTGATCTCAGCACGCTCGGCCGGCGTCACTGATGTCATTTCACGCTCGGTCGGGTCAAGTGTGCGTCCACCCGCCGAGCTGAAGCTTCTCGCCTTAGTATTTTCCTTTTTGGATTCTAAATACAATCCCCAATTTACAATAATAAACTAAGATCAGATTCATCTCAAATTCTAACTTTTTGATGCAATGAAACAGATATCACAGGGCTATAGAGAAAACGTTCGGGTGTAAATCTACAGAAAATGTTTAACATAAGGAATGAAATTTAATGCTGTAATCGAATGAAGAATTTCAATTTTAAGCCAATTAAGCTTCACTGACAACTTTGATGAGTGTTTCCTCACTGTGGAGGATAAATAACATCTTTGCAACTCAGTGATGTTTTATGATACCTTCTTAGAAATATCAGTTAATAGTACCAACTTACTGAACAGAATTCAATAACACAGAACCACAGGATAATGCTGTACCAGCTTTCCCCACCACCAAAATGGGTGACACACACACACACAGCCTGAGCTACTGTCTACCAGTGCCAGCGAAACCCACCCAGTTGAAACCAGGCCTGGACGCAGTAAGAGGAGGATCCCCCAGGACCTGGAGCCAGGGCCTCGTGTGCCTCCACCAGCAGAAGAACAAGCACAGGACAGAGAGAGCGTGGAGCCTGCAGCGGCTCCTCCCTGACAGGCAGTGACCTTGGCAACTGGTACTTGCTAAGGCCAATGCCAAGACCCAGTCCTCCACAGCCAGTCTCCAGTTCCCTGTCAGCCACATCCACCAGATACTGCGGAAGGGCCACCATGCCAAGCGTGTCGAGGCCAGAGCCCCCACCTACCTGACTGCTATTGAGATCCTGGAGCTGACTGGCAAAACTGCCCAGGACAAGAAGTAGACCCAAGTCATCCCTGCCATCTCCGGCTCACCATCCGCAACAACGAGGAGCTCAACAAACTGCTGGGAGGGCCCACCATAACCCAGGGTGGGGCCCTGCCCAATATCCAGGCGGTGCTGCTGCCCAAGAAAATTGGATATGCCGACAAGGTTAAAGGGCAAGATCAGAAAAAAGAAGAATGTAAGGGAGGGGACTTGTGGTTGGAGGAGCTGGAGTAGCAAAATGGGAAAGACAGAGTCCCTGATTGGAGTAGCAGCTCCTCACAGATTCTGTCCCTCCATGTTCGCTGCTCCTCCAATCAAAACGCATGGGAGCAACATTTCTTGAATATTTTTCTCCTGTCATTGAATTCTTGAGGGAGTTTCCTGGGTGAATTCACCTGCTGTCCTTGTGTAGATTGAACTCTGCCGCATATGGATCAAATTGCAGAGCTTGTGAAAAGCCCAATCACTGGAACAAGATGTACAGAACAAAGAAAGGAAATGGTAAAGGAATTACCAGAGACAGATTAACAGGCAAATGAGCAAGAAAAGAAGTAGTCACTTGGTAGTACAGAACTTGAGTATTGCTGGAAAAAGAGCCATACTACAGAAACGTTTTGTCTTGAACTCATGAGGACAGACTCAAGAATACCAAATTTCAAAGGGAGCAACAATTTATACTGCATGAGCAAAGAGTGTTGATTGGTTGTCAAGTCAGCTCTGATTGGTTGAGGCGTTGCCCTGGAGAATGCACCAGGGAGCTATTGTCCCCTATGCTTTTGTTTAATTCAAAAAGGCACAATGCTTTTTTTTGTCTTTGTCCTGATGATTGCAAGATGAAAAGCTCTGAAAGAAAAGAAACCAATACATCTTTAACCCTGAAAGATGACGATAAGTTTGAGGGTACAATAGACATTGGACCATGTAACTGTGTGAAATGTCTCAATGTGGCAGTTCCTCAGAGAAAAGAAATTTACACAACCACCAGAGCACAGAAGTAACATCATCCTGCTCAGACTATAGTGGAAGATTGTTCCTTAAAATATGAAAGAAAATGGGTACTAAAAGAAAGATGCTCTGATACCGAGCAACATCATGCTAACGGCATATAGTGGAACTGAGGTTCGACAGATAAGAACAAGCAAAATCTGAGAGACATACAAAGGAAAAGATGTGAACTTCTTGTTCTATGTCACTGAAGGAGATGGTTCTGCTATCCTCGTTGAGCAGTAGCAAAGAGCTGTAGCTGATCTCAGTAAACCATGAAATGAAGGAGATGTCACTGAGGATTGAAGGTTGTACATTGAAAAGCATCCTCCTTGAGAAGCAAGGATGATCTGGGCCAAATGCTTTGATGAGATGGTTGGACGCTTTGAAGATTTTGTACACCACATCACCATTGATCCAGTGAAGAAACCAATGATTCATCCCCCACATAAAGTACCAATAGAACTGAAAGGAAAGCTTAAAAGAGAGCTCCAAGGGATAGAAGAAAAGAAAATGATTGCCAGAGTCATAGAGCCTACAGATTGGGTAAATTCCATTGTTGGGCATGAGAAGACAAATGGACAGCTAGACTTGCTTGGATCCCAAAGATCTTAATCAAGCAATAACGAGGAATCACGCCTCTATTCCGACACTGGAAGGTTCATAGCAATGTTAGCAGGGGAAAAAGGTCTTCAGCAAACTTGATGCCAGGAATGGATGCTGGAACATGAAGCTTGACGAGGAATCTTCACTCGTTTGACAGCATCTTCCAAACCCGCGATCTCTGCTACCTAGAAGAACAAGGGCAGCAGGTGTATAGGAACATCAGCACCTGCAAATTCCCTTCCAAGTCATACACCATCCTGACTTCAAAAATATCGCTGTTCCCTCGCTGTCATTGGGACAAAATCCTAGAATTCACACCCCTCACCCCCCCATCAGCACTGTGGGTGCACCTACACCAGCAGTTAAAGAAGGCGGCTCACCACCACTTGTTTATAAGAAATCAGGACTGAGAAATACATGTTGGCCTTTCCAGCTATTTTCACATTCCATTAATGGATTACAAAGAAAAAGATGGGGAGTTCCAGGATCTTAACTCAGCCACGATGAAGGAACTGTGATATTTTTCCAAGTCAGGGTGGTGATATTTAGCTACAAGAATTATTTGTTTGACTATTTCTCCTTCTTTATCAATGTTTACTTTATTGTATAAGCAAGATGCAGCAAAGGTAGTGAAGAGCAGAAAATGAAATCGAAACAAATCTGAAAGCTCAATGTTATTTTTGGGTTCTTTATTTTTGTCATAGGCCATGAAACACAGAAGTTAAATTTTGGTAAACTGACTTCTCTGCCATCCATTGAATGAGGTACGACATTTTGGATGATGATAGAACATAAGTGTTGTCACAGCTAAATATGGTAAATGCAGCTTCTGAACGTTTGAACAGGTGGCCTTGGACGTACGGTTGATATTATTATGACACAGCCAATAGTAAAGGCTGAGTTGTTCAAATCCCAGAAGGTTTACTTGAAACAACTGTCATAAGCCATTTTTGCAATTTGTATCTTTCAAGATGCAGACTTTGAATTCAGTAGTAATAAGACCACAGAGTCTCAAGAGGTTTCATTATGAAACAAAATAAAACAATTATTAATTTATTTAATTAAGAAAGCTTGTAAGCACATACATATGTCTATAAAATTACTACTATAATGATTACAAAAATCCCCTAATTAACCTGGCTCTCAGTTACACCTCGTTAAGGCATGGATTTAAACAGACCCCTGGCAAAGCACACCCTGGACAGTCACATTCAAAATGAATTTCTTTCAACTTTGGGTCCTTGCAGACAGACTTAAGGCTTTTGATCTTAGAATCCCTCCTCCTTTTACCAATAGCCTTCTCTGCCTTTCTACATATTTTCCTCTTTGAATGCAAATTCTCATTGTCACTAAGTTTTTTAAACTTTGAATCTTCTAACAATATAACCCTTACATAATACTCACTAATAAGCTTTGAAAAAAAATAAACACATTGATTCTGAGTTTCACCTGGTTAGGTGTAATATTTCATCCGCTCTTTTGAATTGTCTATTTAAAAATGCAAATTGCCCCCTTTAAACCTCACCTTCTATTTCCCTACGTTTATCTAATTACCATTTCAAACATACTTCTTTTCTATATGTCAAAGCCTCTAGACCAGCTGGCTTTGATCCAGTTAAGACACACACATATACACACACGTAGACACAGTCACCCCTAAACTCTATTTTAAAATAATTTCCAATAACAGTATAGACATTATTATGTCTTCTAGACAATATCAAGACCTGAGATTTTCCTTGGGCCATCTCGGTGTCTGTTGTAGATTTATTGATAGAAATTGATTACCATAATTAGTTCACAACTCCATTGTTGTTCCATCCCAGTGTGGTACAAATATATGAACAAGGAGTAGGAGTAGGCCATTCGAGCCTGCTCTGCCATTTAATAAGATCATAACTGATCTGATGGCAACCTCAAATCTGCATCCCACCTATCCCCGCTAACCTATCACCCCCTTGCCTACCAAGAATCTATCCACCTCTGCCTTAAAAATGTTCTCCAGCCCTATGGGGCTGCCCTCGTTTAGTTCCAGTTTAACTATCCAGTACCCAGAGAATTTTCTACAATATCTTCTCTTCCTGATAATGTTCTATTAACTTTGGACTCCCCCAAGATTCCATCCTTCATTTAGTCTCTTTTTATCTATAGCCCCTCAGCAACATTCTCTAAAAGCATGACATCAGGTTCCATGTGTACTCTGACAACACTCAGCTCTATCTCATTATCCCCATCCCGACTCTCTCATGCCTTGGCGTTGTCAACATTCTTGCCTGACATCTAGTCCTGACATACTGCACTTTCCTCCAATGAAACATTAGGAAGACTGAAGCAACTATCTTCAGCACTGGCCACAATCTTCACACTGGATTCTATCCCCCTCTCTCGCCCACAGCCTCCAGTTGAACCACACTCTACAAATTTGAGCTCATTCAAACCCACACCTGAATTGAAATCAAGTCTCACTCACTCATCGCCCTATACTTGTTGACTTGCAACAGTTCCCTGTACAAACACTTTTACTTTGGTTATTCTCAGTATCATTTTCAAATCCCTCCATGACCACACACTTCCCTATTTCTGTAACCTCCTCCAGTCTTACAACCCTCCGAAACCTCAGCTTTCCTCCAACGCTGGCTTCTGGCATCATTGTCTCCCTTTATCTCCCCACTATTGAGGGTTGTTCCTTCAGCCATCTAGGCCCTGTGCTCTAAAATTCCCTTACTAAACTGCCCCACGTCCCTAGCTTTCTCTCTCTCTCTCTCTCTTTCTTTATGACCCTCTGTAAAACTTACCTCTTTGATCAACCTGGCCTTGCATCTCCTTGTTTGGGACTGGATTATACACTGAGGTTGGGCTCCCCACAGCCCAGTGTAAATTCCAGGGCCTCCGCTTAGCTGACTCACCCTGCTTTAGTTTTGCAGGCAATGGCCCTTTAATTAGTATGAGGCGGGACTATCCATCCCCCTCCAGGAGGAGGTCCCACCTCATAGAGCTGTCGGTCAATTGGACGCCAGCAGCTCTGTGTCACACCAGGATCAGTGGCCACTGCCAGTATCGCAGGAGGCCCGGGTAAGTCCGAGATTTCTCTGAGGCTGGGTTAGCTGGCCTTGGCGAGGGGCCTGGAGGAGGACATATTGGGCAGGTTGGGGGGAGGGTGGACAGGGGGAGGCAAAACTGTTGTGGGGGAGCATCTGATTGCTACAGAGACCTGGAAAGGAGGCACCCCCCTACCTTTCACTGACCAGGGGTAAACCTGCCAGGCCACAGGTTGGGTGGAGGCCCCTCCCACTACCCCTTAAACTGGAGTGGTGGTGGGAAGAGGCCCTTAATTAGGCATTAATTACCCATATAAGGGCCTCAATTGAGCCTCAGGTGAGCGCTGCACCCAATGCCTCGCCTACCACCTGGAAAGTTGTGGCAGGGGTGGGCAGTAACACGACAGCATAATTTACGGGTCTACCTGCCTGTTTGCCTGCCTGCAGGAGTCCTGTAAAATTCAGCCCCTTAACCTGGCATCAATTCTTGCTTCATTACGCTCCTCTGAGAAGTGCTTTAGGACATGTTAATATGTTAAAAGTGCTTTATCAATACAAGTTGCTGCCTGGTGATAGTTTTGTAATACTTTATTCACAAGAACTGGCGCCAGGTTCTTTGGTTGCTCAGTTGGTGGTAACTCTCATCTCTGAGATGGAAGGTTGTTGGATTCAAGCTTCCATTCCAATAAAGGAGCACATAATCTATGCTGGCACTTCAGAGGAGCCCTTCATTGTACTGCCATCTTTTGGTTAAATCATTAAACCGAGGCCCTGTGTGCACATTCAGTGTTAGCATGGGGTGTCAGCTGTGGCTCAGTTCATAGCACCCTCGCCTTTGAATCAGAGGGATGTGGGTTCATGTCCCACTCCCGGAAACCAAGAACTGTGATTGTACTCGAAAGAGTTGCAATCTGTGACTGTTGATAACTCGAAAGAGTTTCAGTGTTAGCATTTTGTTAATTGTACTGTTAAGGTTAAGGATAAACAGGTGTAGAGTGTTAATTGATCCAGGATCTTGAGCACATATAGAGAGGGACTACTTTTGGTTTAGTTAGTTAAGTTTCCGTTGATGTTTTTGCCACCCCCTTTGATTATTATATTTCATTGATCATTTGTTCTATTTAAAAAACATATAAAGAGAGACTGCTGGGGCATTGAGTTGGTGAGTAGATAGGAGGCAGAGATATGTAATGCTTTATTTTGTACCGTAAGTGACAATCAAGAAAAGCATTTGCATCTAGTTTCATACTTCACCTTCTGCCTTGGGGTCCATTTATGATTCATTGATGTAAAAGGTCCTATGCTTTTTTTTTAAGAAGAGTGTGGACTTCTGGTGTCCTAACTGACCCCTTAACCAACACCACTAGAACAAAATAACTGGTGGTCTCAGTGCTCATGTGGGAACTTGCAATGAGATTTCAAAAGTAATTATTCATAAAGTGCTTTGGGATGTCCAGAAGATGTACACAGCACTTTATGAGTGTTTATTTTCCTTACTTTTAAACTGTGCCATCAAACGCACGCAAATATATCCATGATGATCAAATAAGTTGGCATTTTTCTTTCACCAGGTGGTTCTCTAAACCAGGGAAATATGTATGATTGACCCATTCAACAAAACTGCAGCTTTGATGTCTCACAGACATCTGGAATCGAGCTCTCATTAAATGAAAACAAGTGATGCAAGTCCAATTATAATTGTGCTTGATTATATCCAGTAAACTCCTTCATTTCCAAAAATATGTTAAACCAGTCTTATTGTGGTATTGTCAGAAAAACAATAAATGTTCAAATAGGCTTCATTGGAACCACTATTAATGGTGAGCACTACACAATAAACCTTCAGCCATCCCCTAAATATTTAACTTATTCTGATGTACACATGTGGCACTGAGGTTATAAGGTCTGTGACCTAATTTGATTGACAGATTGTTCTGTCTGAGGATTTAGTAACGGGCAACCTCTGAAGTGTAAACTGCAGAGGATCTGGCCAGTTTCATGCACATGTCTTTGCTGTGTGTTGTAGTGAAAGATCTAATGCAGTTTGACACTAAAAGCCTGGAGCAGATATTCAGTACCTGTCTTTGGAGCATGTTTAGGCTTATGGGATGTAGTAGCATAACGCATCAGATAGCATTAGCTTTTTTTTGCCATGATTCTACAGTTCTGTCACAGATTAGCAACTTTCCTGCCAGTTAAATTACTGAGTTACAATTGTAAGTTGATAGGAAAAGACCAACCTTCTAACCATGGGTCCAATTTTCATAATAAGCGGTTTTAAGATTTTTGACTTTTCTGCAGCTGTCTCTTGAAAGCATTTTTGATTTGTACATTTTTTCAGCCAAAGAATTCCAGAATCATTTCACTTTTCTGGGAAAAAAAAATGTAACTGTCTTTGCCTGTAACACGAAATATCGTTATAAATACAGCACAATACTTACAATCTTTGATTTTAACACTTAATGGGATTGATTTAATGGAAGTCAGGCATAGGGGGTGTTAAAATGGAGGGGGTGATTTACTCCCACCTGTCTTTCCCTCATTTTAAAGCATAGATGGCTAGGACACCCGTCCCCAAACCTCTTTAAATATCGGTCTGTGGTGATCTTGTTGGGGCATCATCTACCTAAGGTCTGAGCTGGACAGTTGTGGTGGCTTCCCTGTCAGGCAAAAATAGCCACAAACATGGGTCAGGGGCCAAGAGCCAAGGATTTAGGGGCAGAAGAGGTCTTGCAAAGTAAAACTTTTCAGATTTATTTTTATTGGATTCTATGTGGGTCAGGTGGAGCAGGAATTTCAACAAATAACGGCTTGTGTGAAAATATCTCACATCTTCTTGAACTCCTTAAAGTTATCCCTAAGCATTCATAAATACTGACAACTCTGATGCAGAGTGGCTGCTGGACAATTTTAAAGGCAGTGGTGTGGTTGCCTTGAAGGTGTGGGGTTTCCCCCAGGATGGAGTTGATACATCATTGAAAGGAATATAACTTGCGTTAGCAGACAATGATTGCTGATGTTTATGAGGAGCTGACTTAACCAGTGAATCACATGAGCAGGGTAGGTGTTATGGTAATCAAAGTAACTCTGACTTTAGCCTCTATAACATTGGTACATTCAAGGCCTCTGAGTAGGTCATTTACTTTTCTACCAGGAGACTGGTCAAAGCAGTGGGGGTGGGGTATAAATAAAAGGAATAAACAAGTATGTTTTCAACCTTGTGATAGCGATGAGTCTCACCCAACAGAAGTGAGTAATTGAAAATTGAGCACACTGCATGTGATTTTCTACCCAAAACCTAATCTCCTGAGCAATGCTCCATGCTAGGAGCACAGAGTCCAAAAGTTACCCCTTCAAAGTAATTGTTAAAAGTGGGTATAAGTAGCTTTATTGCATTTTTATTTCACTGTGCTCAGTCTGCTCCTTCTCAAAAGGATCACGGATTTAGACACATTTAGGAGTTAGCTATTCACACAATGCACATGCGGACAGTTCTTTCAGGCACACTGCAGGCGATGGGTTTTAAACATAGTGCAACATATGGCTTAACAGGTTATTAGTTTTGGGCCTACCAATTAATAGACATCCCACAGGGCCTTGCCTTCAGCCTCTTATATATTTTGTTTGCATTGTATCAGGCTGATTTCAATAGAATTCTGTGTTACAACATGTAGCTTTTGGTTCCCAGCGGGTTTTCCACAAGGCAGCAGCCTTATTTCTTCTGAAATGTTCATGACTTTGGTGTAAACAAGACTGTGCTTTCCTTTATGCCTTACTGCCAACCTCTGCTCATTTAAGTGTTCAGTTTTCGTGCTATCATTATGGCTGGTTATTGAAGCCTATCCAGATTTTTAGGGGAAGAGGGAAACCCAACTGAGTGGATTGTAATCAGTTGGAAGTTAGTTATAAATATCCATCAATAGAAACAAAGAAACCCTATCACTACTTACAGGTCAGGAATTCCTAATTGGTTGCACTGTGTTTGCTAGCACCTAAGGAATTTCAAGTACAGATTACATTCAGTGCAAACTGAGCTTCCATCAACTTTTGTACTTGATTTTAAAAGAAACAACTGGATACGTGTCAAGCCCACAAAACTGGTCAAGCTTCCCCCCCAAATTGAATTAATTACCATTTTGAGTTTTTGCTAATTGCAGGCCTTTGAGGAATTTCTTAATATTAAGCTGCGTTTTTTTGTTCATTTATGGGATGTGGGCATCACTAGCTAGTCCGGTGTTTATTGCCCATCCCTAATTGTCCTTGAGAAGGTGGTGGTGAGCTGCTTTCTTCAACTGCTGCAGTCCCTGTGGCGTAGGTACACCCGCAGTGCTGTTAAGGATTTTGACCCAGTGACAGTGAAGGAACGGCGATATATTTCCAAGTCAGGATGGTGTGTGGTTGAAGGGGAACTTGCAGATGCTGGTGCTCCCATGCATCTGCTGCCCTTGTCCATCTTGTGGTAGAGGTTATGGGTTTGGAAGATGCTGTTGAAGAAACCTCTGTGAATTGTTGCAGTGCATCTTGTAGATGGTACACACTGCTGTCACTGTGAGTCAGTGGTGGTGGGAGTGAATGTTTAAGGTAGTGAATGGGGTGCCAATCAAGTGGGCTGCTTCGTCCTGCATGGAGTTAAGCTTCATGAGTGTTGGAGCTGCACTCATCCAGGCAATTGGATGGGTTTGCATCACACCCCCGACTTGTGCCTTGTAGATAGTGGACATGCTTTGGGGAGTCAAGCAGGTGAGTTACCCGCCACAGAATTCCCAAACTCTGACCTTCTCTTTTAGCCACAGTATTTATATGGCTGGTCTACTTCAGTTTCTGGTCAATGGTGATCCCCAGGATGTTGATAGTAGGGGATTCAGCGATGGTAATGCCATTGAATGTCAAGGTTCTCTCTTGTTGGAGATGGTCATTGCTTGGCACTTATGTGACATGAATGTGACTTGCCACTTATTGGCCCAAGCCTGAATATTGTCCAGGTCTTGCTGCATATGGACAAGGACTGCTTCAGTATCTGAGGAGTTACAAATGGTGTTTAACATTATGCAATCATCAATGAACATCCCAACTTCTGACCATATGTTAAAGAGAAGGTCATTGATGAAGCAGTTGAAAATGGTTGGGCCTAGGACACTACCCTGAGGAACTCCTGCAGTGATGTCCCAGGACTGAGATGATTAACCTCTAACAACCACAACTATCTTCCTTTGTGCTAGCTATGACTCCAACCAGCAGAAAGTTTCCCCCCTGATTCTCATTGACTCTACTTTTGCTAAGGATCTTGATGCCACACTTATTCAAATGCTGCCTTGAGGTCAAGGACAGTCACTCTCACCTCGCCTCTGTAGTTCAGCTATTTTGTCCATGTTTGGACCAAGGCTGTAATGAGGTTAGGAATGAGTGACCCTGGCAGAACACAACCTGAGCATCAGTGAGCGGGTTGTTGCTGAGTAAGTGCTGCATGATAGCACTGTCGACGACATCTTCCACTGCTTTGCTGATGATTAAGAGTGGACTAACGGGGGCGGTGATTGGCCAGGCTGGATTTGTCCACTTTTTGTGGAAAAGACATACATGGGCAATTTTCCACTTTGCCAGGTAGTTGCCAGTTTTGTAGCTATACTGGAATAGCTTGGCTAGGGACACAGCGCAAGTCTTCAGTACTATTGTTGTAATGTTGCCAGGGCCCATAGCCTTTGCAGTATGCTCTGACTTCAGCCATTTCTTGATATCATGTGGAGTGAATTGAATTGACTGAAGACTAGCATCTGCATTGATGTGTTGGGCTCCCTCATCATTGAGGATGGGCATATTTGTGGAGCGTCCTCCTCCGATTATTTGTTTATTACTGAAAAAAGAGATATTTTTTGTCAAAGCTTTTCATCTTGAACTCATCAGGATAATTTGCAAGAATACCAAATGTAAAAGGAACAACAATTTATGCTATATGAGAAGAGAGTGCTGATTGGTTGGCAAGTGGACACTGATTGGTAGAGGCATTGCCATGGAGAATGCGTCAGTTGATGGTGACTGACAGTTAATTGCCAAGCATTGTTTGAAAATTTAAACCAGGCAGCTTAACTCTGATTGGTCAAGGCATTGCCCTGAGGAATGAACCATCGAATGGCTGTCACTTATTTTGTTTAGCCGAAACAGGGGCAAAGTGTGTAAATGTTATTTCTGTCTTCAAAGAACAGACCCCTGTGTATTAATATATGTAGCTTCCAGTACATGCAAATGCACCACACTGCAAGCCTGACTGACAATCTTAAATTGGTTGTGAGCGTAATTCTTCGCACACTGAGGATTATTTCACAAATGTTGTCCAATCGCAGAATCACAACTAATGTTGGATACTGTGTTTTGAGTTTTGCAAGCAAGGGCTGGTTGGGTACGGTCAGTATCTTGCCCATCATGAACAATGGAAGGGACATGCTGTTTGTGATAAAGGGACAGCAGTAATTATGGGTGACTTCAATCTACATATTAACTGAAAAAATCAGACTGGCAGTAGTAGCCTGGATGAGGAGTTCATAGAATGCTTTTGTGATAGTTTCTTAGAACAGCTTATACTGGAACCAACCAGAGAGCAGGTCATATTAAACTTGGCATTGTGAGAGGATTAATTAATGACCTCAGAGTAAAGGCACCCCTAGGTAGCAGTGACCACAACATGATTGAATTTTATATACAATTTGAAAGGGAGAAGAGTGGGTCTAAGACCAGTATTTTAAACTTAAATAAGGGCAACAATGTGGGCATGAAAGTTAAGCAAGCTGAAGTGAACTGGGATACCAGGCTAGAGGATAGATCAATAGAGAAGCAGTAGCAGGCATTTAAGGGGATATTTCAGAATGCTCAGAATAAGTATATTCCTACTATAAAGAAAAATTGTAGAGGGAGGATCCACCATACAAGGTTAATGAAAGAAGTTAGAGAAAGCATCAAATTAAAAGGGAAAGCATATAACTGCGCAAAGATGTGTGGCGGGTCAGCTGACTGGTCAGAATATAAAGAACGTCAGAGAATGACTAAAAGTTTAATCAGGAGGAAGCAATTAGAATATGAGAGGAAGCTAGCTAGCAATGTAAAAACTGATATCAAGAATTTCTACAGGTTTTTAAAAAGGAAAAGAATAAGTAAAGTGAGTGTCGGTCCTCTAGAGAGTGAGAATGGAGAGTTAATCATAGATAATAAGGAAATGACAAATGAAATGAACAAATAATTTGCTACTGTCTTCACTGTACAGGATACAAAAAACATTCCAGTATTAGCAGCATATCAGGAGGTGGAAAGGAGAGAGGAACTTGGTGAAATTACAATCACGAGGGAATCGGTACTGCATAAACTGATGGAGCTGCGGGTGACAAATCTCCGGGTCCAGATGGACGCCATCCTAGGATCTTAAAAAAGCTGGCTAATGAGGTAGCAGATGAGTTGATGTGAATTTTCCAAAATTCTCTAGGTTCTGGAAAGGTTCCTTCAGGCTGGAAAGTAACAAATATAAGCCCTCTATTCAAGAAGGGAGGGAGGCAGAAAACAGGAAAATGGTGGACAGGCTTTGGGGAGTCAGGAGGTGAGTTACTCGCTGCAGGATTCCTAGTCTCTGACCTACTCTTGTAGCCACAGTATTTATATGGCTAGTCCAGTTCAGTTTCTGGTCAGTGGTAACCCCAGGTAACCATTGATAGTGGGGTATTCAGTGATGGTAATGCCATTGAACGTCAAGGGGCGATGGTTAGATTCTCTCTTGTTGGAGATGCTCATTGATTGGCACTTGTGTGACACGAATGTTACTTGCCATTTGTCAGCCCAAGCCTGGATATTGTCCAGGTCTTGCTGCATTTGGACATGGACTGCTTCAGCATCCTAAATGGTGCTGAACATTGTACAATCATCAATGAAGACCATAAGACATAGGAGCAGAAATTAGGCCATTCGGCCCATCAAGTCTGCACCGCCATTCAGTCATGGCTGATAAGTTTCTCAACCCCATTCTCCCGCCTTCTCCCCGTAACCTTTGATCCCCTTACCAATCAAGAACCTATCTATCTCGGTCTTAAATACACTCAGTGACCTGGCCTCCACAGCCTTCTGTGGCAATGAATTCCATATTCTCTGGCTAAAGATGTTTCTCCTCATCTCTGTTCTAAAAGGTCTTCTCTTTACTCTGAGGCTGTGCCCTCGGGTCCTAGTCTCTCCTACTAATGGAAACATCTTCCCCACATCCACTCTATCCAGTCCTTTCAGTATTCTGTAAGTTTCAGTCAAATCCCTCCTCATCCTTCTAAACTCCATCGAGTATAGACCCAAAGTCCTCAAACATTCTCATATGTTAAACCTTTCATTCCTGGGATTGTTCTCGTGAACCTCCTCTGGACCCTCTCCAGGGCCATAACATCGTTCCTGAGATATGGGGCCCAAAATTGTTCACAATATTCTAAATGTGGTCTGACCAGAGCCTTATAAAGCCTCAGCATCACATCCCTGCTTTTATATTCTAGTCCTCTCGAAATAAATGCCAACATTGCATTTGCCTTCCTAACTACCGACTCAACCTGCAAGTTAACCTTAAGAGAATCCTGGACTAGGATTCCCAAGTCCCTTTGCACTCCAGATTTCTGAATTCTCTCCCCATTTAGAAAATAGTCTATGCCTCTATTCTTCCTACCAAAGTGCATGACCTCACACTTTCCCACGTTGTATTCCATCTGCCACTTCTTTGCCCATTCTCCTAACCTGTCCAAATCCTTCTGCAGCCTCCCTGCCTCCTCAATACTACCTGTCCCTCCACCTATCTTTGTATCATCTGCAAACTTAGCCAGGATGCCCTCAGTTCCTTCATCTAGATCATTAGTGTATAAAGTGAAAAGTTGTGGTCCCAACACTGACCCCTGCGGAACTCCACTAGTCACCGGCCACCATCCTGAGAAGGACCCCCTTATCCCCACTCTCTGCCTCCTGCCAGACAGCCAATCTTCTATCCATGCTAGTACCTTGCCTCTAACACCATGGGCTCTTATCTTACTGAGCAGCCTCCTGTGTGGCACCTTGTCAAAGGCCTTCTGGAAGTCCAAGTAGATAACATCTATTGGCTCTCCTTTGTCTAACCTACTCGTTACCTCCTCAAAGAATTCTAACAGATTTGTCAGGCATGACCTCCCCTTGATGAAACCATGCTGACTTTGCCCGATTTTACCATGCACTTCCAAGTATTCTGAAATCTCATCCTTAATAATGGACTCTAAAATCTTACCAACGACCGAGGTCAGGCTAATCGGCCTGTAATTTCCCGTCTTTTGCCTCACTCCCTTCTTAAACAGGGGGGTTACATTAGTGATTTTCCAGTCCTCTGGGACCCTCCCTGACTCGAGTGATTCCTGAAATATCACCACTAACGCCTCCACTATCTCTTCAGCTATCTCCTTCAGAACATCCCAATTTCTGACCTTATGGTGGAAGGAAAGTCATTGACAAAGCAGCTGAAGGTGGTTGGGCCTAGGACACTATCCTGAGGAACCCCTGCAGTGATGTCCTGGAGCTGAGATGATTGACCTCCAACAGCCACAACCATCTTCCTTTGTGCTAGGTAAGACTCCAACCAGCAGAGAGTTTTCCCCCTGATTCCCATTGACTCCATTTTTGCTAGGGCTCCTTGATGCCACACTCATTCAAATACTGCCTTTATGTCAAGGGCAGTCAATCTCATCTCACCTCTGGAGTTCAGCTCTTTAGTCCATGTTTGAACCAAGGCTGTAATGAGGTTAGAAGCTGAGTGATCCTGGTGGAACCCAAACTGAGCATCAGTGAGTAGGTTATTGCTAAGCAAGTGCTGCTTGGTAGTACTGTTGATGACCCCTTCCATCACTTTACTGATGATCGAGAGTAGACTGATGAAGCAGTTATTGGCCGGGTTGGATTTATCCTGCTTTGTGTGTATAGGACATACCTGGGTAATTTTCCACATTGCTGGTTAGATGCCTATGCTGTAGCTGTACTGGAACAGCTTGACTAGGGGCACGGCAAATTCTGGAGCACAAGACTTCAGTACTATTGTCGGAACATTGGCTGGGCCAATGATCTTTGCAGTATCCAGCTGTTCCTTGCTATCACGTGAAGTTAATAAAATTGGCTGAAGACTGACATCTGTGACTCTGGGGACCTCCAGAGGAGGCCAAAATGGATCATCTATTCGGCACTCCTGGCTGAAGATTGTTGCAAATGCTCCAGCCTTATCTTTTGCACTGATGTGCTGGGCTTCCCCATCATTGAGGGTGGGGATATTTGTGGAGCCTCCTCCTCCAGTGAGATGCTTAATTGTCCATCACCATACATGACTGGATGTGGCAGGACTGCAGGGCTTAGCTCTGATCCGTTGGTTGTGGAATCGCTTAGCTCTGTCTATCAATTGCTGCTTATGCTGTTTGGCATGCAAGTAGTCCTGTGTTATAGCTTCACCAGGTTGACACCTCATTTTTAGGTATGCCTGGTGCATGTCCTCCTGCACTCTTCATTGAACCTAAATTGACCCCTGGGATCGATGATAATGGTAGATTGGGGCTATGCTGAGCAATGAGGTTACGGATTATTGTTGAGTACAATTCTGCTGTTGCTTATAGCCTACAGCGCCTCTTGGTTGCCCAGTCATGAGCTGCTAGATCGGTTGAAATTCTATCCCATTTAGCATGGTGGTAGTTCCACCCAGCACGATGGAGGTCACTCCTATATGGTACAATGCAAATATCTATGGCTTCCTTGAGTGGAACATTAGTGAAAAGGCTAGCAATGTCAGTCACCAACAAGTGATGCATTCTCCATGGCCACGCCTCTACCAATGAAAGTCTACTTGCCAACCAATCAGCATTCTCTTCTCATAGAGTATAAATTGTTCCCTTTTCATCTGGTATTCTTGTGAATTTTCCTGATGAGTGCAAGGCAAAAAGTTTCAACTAAAAATGCCTCTTTTTCAGCAATACTCAAGTCAGTTGTTTAATTGTCCACCACCATTGTTTATTTATTTTCTTTCTTCTCTTTCTTTTTCAGCTATTAAGAAATTAAAATTGCATTTCCTGCAATTCCTGTGTTAATTAGTCCCTGAAAGGCAAACATTTTGTATTTGTTTTCAAATAACTGAAAGGAAGGAAGGATTTTCAGTGTTAGAGTGAATTTCAGATTCTCAGCATGAGCCAGATATGAAGGTATTGTTTGCTCACTGTCCGACTGTTGAATGTTTGTCAATGTATGTTCCATTAAACTCTAATTAGGAAATGTAACATAGGAACAATTATGGACAAGAAAAGACCCATTAGTTTAGCCTGCCTGTCCCACACGACTGTGATACTGGCCTGGATATTCACCCTCGAGGCGGGTAGCGAGAGTTGAGAACATTCCCAGCTCAGCCCACCCGCCTCTTGAGAAAGCGCCCGCAAAGGCCAGATTTTCATTGTAGTGGAGCGGATGCAGGCTGGAGTTGGGCCACTCGATCCAGGTAAAATTTTGGAAGGAGCCACAGGGGTTGCCAGATGCCAAGGTGGGCTGTTTAACAGGCCCACCTCAGTGCTGTGGGACTTTTCCCCAGTTACAATAATAACAGAAAAGCCTCCAGTCCTCACCCCTCACACCCCCTCACCTGCCACACACTCCGCCTCATTCCCGCCACCCACCTCTGATCCCTCATGCCCCCAGGCCAAGGTAATGTAATGTGAAGGGTTAATGTTAAAAATGTATATAGACAGTCTACATCATCAGTGATGTAAGATCATATGACAACAGACTGTGCTGAGAGATAGTTCTAGTTGAAGCTGTGTTCTAAGCCTTCTACTGTACATGGTTAGTAGAATGTTCAATAAAAGGTAAAGTTTACAACAGCTTTAACTCCAGCAGTCTCTATCAATCCTGACCAAGGAAAACCTCATTTAAGACCCACAATGATGATAACAGAGGTAAAGCCCCCCTCTCCCACAAACAACACCTATAGTCTCTAATGCTCCTATGCCAAGCCATGGCACTTTCATGCTCATTCAACACTATACACTGTATAGAAGAAATTATCCCTATAGTGACAGTAGGTATAAACAAAACTTTTTAAAAGTCATTCATTGATAACTTTCCATTTGTTAAACAAGCCTCCTTTTTACTACAGGCCAATAAAAGTCCCAATCATGCAGAAACTTTAAAGTTTCAAGTGCTGAAACTGCAGGCACTTGAAACCTCTTAATCTTGTGTAAATAAACATTGTGAAATTGACAGCAGCAATCTCAGATCCAGAGCTGTCAATCAAGCAATGTTTTGTCTGGGGCACAGGTGTTTTAGTGTCTAGTGGATGTCTGGGCCCTCAACCAAGCTTATAGAATGAGGCTGGGCTGACAGCCCAGTAGTACAGGGGTCAGGCTTTTGATCTGAACTATCCAACACACTTAAAATGCACTGTTGAAAATTGGAGACCCTGGGAATGGGGTCAGGAATCCTGGAATTGGGTCACGGCCGCCATTTCTAAAGAGCCCCTGAGTCATCCCAATTCGGTGAAAATCCAGGCCATTGTGTATTACAGTACGTTTGCTCCTGCTTTACTAGGAATGATCAGACTTCATTGGGATGTTTCCAGGGGAGAACCAAGGACCATTGTGTGCAGGCATTTTGTGATGTTGGATCTAATCTAAATAATGTCTTGTACCAGCTGGAATGTGCCTAGCTCACTCTGTGCCACCTTCACGGTGATACACTGAAAGGAAGCTCGTAGGTAATTGTGTTGGCAACAGGCCATTTGTACATTCCTTTTCGCTGGAAAAGCAGAAAGGTGAAGGTTGCAGTGACCCTGGCACTACTGCCTGACTGCTACCTGGCACCTCCCAAGTGAGCAAAGGAAAGAAAAGCAACTTAGTCCTGGGTCTGGAGCTTGAAAAATTTATTGAAGGATACTCATCAATGTATAGATAAAGTAATAATCCTACAGGTATGAAACAAGAACAAAAATTGTGCAGGTGGATCAAGTGTCATACATCACAAAAACTGAAGAGTGATTCACCATAAAACTCAAGCACAATGAAGAACTTGTGCTGGGATGTAGGGCAGGGTCCTGGACCTGCTCTGGCGGCAGTTGGGTAGGGGTGGGGGCTGCAGCATGACGACCTGATGCAACAGTGAATCACACTTAACGTAGGCTTCTGGGCCCTCACTATGTCAGTGTAACATACGCTAATTTCACATTGGCTTTCTCCAACTTTCTCTTTCACAGTTTCTAGTCCAGTTATTTGGAAGTGTCAGAAAATCATAACTTCTCCATAATGCAACAGTACTTTACATAAATGCTCAAAAATGAAGTATTGAGAGCCAGTGTATTTAACACCTGGTAGTCTAACCACAAAGGACAGTTTATGAAAGATGGCATCCAATGTTAATGACAGAGTTCTGGCTTTCTTTTCTAGACAAACATTTACTTCTTCTTATTAAACAGTAACTGCCACATAGCCAAATCTTAACAATAAACACCTTTGATACTGCATTACAAACGCTGAAGCATTTGCAACCATCTTCAGCCATATAAATACTGTGGCTGCAAGAGCAGGTCAGAGGCTGGGAATTCTGTGGCGAGTAACTCACCTCCTGACTCCCCAAAGCCTGTCCACCATCTATGAGGCAGACGTCAAGAGCATGATGGAATACTCCCCACTTGCCTGGATGAGTGCAGCTTTAACACTCAAGAAGCTTGATGCCATCCAAGACAAAGCAGCCCATTTGATTGGCACCCCATCCACTACCTTAAACATTCACTCCCTCCACCACAGACGCACAGTGGCAGCAGAGTGTACCATCTATAAAGTAGCAATGCAGCAACTCATCAAGCCTCCTTCAATAACCCTCTACCACCTAGAAAAACAAGGGCAGCAGATGAATGGGAACGCAACATCTGCAAGTTCCCCTCCAAGCCACACACCATCCTGACTTGGAAATATATCTCCGTTCCTTCACTGTCGCTGGGTCAAAATGCTTGGAATTCCCTCCCTAACAGCAGCAGTTCAAGAAGGTGGCTCACAACCACTTTCTCAAGGGCAAATAGGGATGGGCAACAAATGCTGGCCTAGCCAGCGACAGTGACATTCAGTGAAAGAATAAAAGAAAAAACACAAGCAATCCGCCTACCGAATAAAAATCAATTATCTTTATCTTGAAAGCTTCAATTGTCCCAACATCCAAATGCCTTTCGAGAGAAAATTTCCTGACTGATTCTACCTTTGTGTAAAAGGTACCTCCTGATTTCCCTTCCCAAATAGCTTGTCTCTAATGTTAACAGACGTTCTCTCATTCTTGATTCACTTACCCGGGGCGGGGGGGGATGATTTTTCTACATTTACTCAACTGAATTCTTTCAGCGTTTTAAACACCTGGATCAGATCACCCCTCAATCTTCTATATGGAAAGGAATAGAGGCTACGTTTATGCAACCTGTCCTCATAATTTAATCCTCTTTTTTGAGGCATCATTCTGGTGTATCTGCATTTGCATTCCTTCCAAGGCCAATATATCTTTCCTGAAATGTGGTACTCCAAACTGAACCCAGTATTCCAGATGGGGTCTAACCACAGCTCTGTAAAGCTGTAACATAAATTATTTTCTTTGTATTCTCGCCCCCTTGAGATGAAGGCCAATATCACATTCGCCTTTTTGATTGCTTTTTGTATCTACCTGTGATTTAACTTTCTATGATTTGTGTACTTGAAATCCCAAAACCTTTTGCTCCTCTGCAGTGTCTTGTTTATCACCATTTAGAAATTCTCTGATTTATCTTTCTTAGATCCAAAGGGGGGTGACCCCACGCACTTGAATTCCATTTGCCATAATTTTACTCACTCACTTAATCTGTCTGTCTTTTTACAACTTCCTGTGCCCATCTGCACTACTTACAATGTTTCCTAACTTAGTGTCATCTACGGACTTGGATATATGACCTCCTATGTCTTCATCGAAGTCATGCATAAACAGGGTGAAAAGTTAAAGCCCTGGAACATATCTCTGGGGAACACCACCAACGGAGATGGAAATTAAAATAAAAAAAAGGGCATTAGTGACAGAGCAAAGTGAAATGGGTAAAATGTAAAGAAAAAGGAATTTTTTGTGGATGAATATTTCCATTTTGTCATTCCATCTGTTGCAATTGTAATATTAAGTGCTTAAAAAAAGACTTCTGAGAAACTGTCGGTCTAATGGGAGGTATTTAGTTCCTAAACGCTATGCAAATTCTATCCCAAAGATAGAATCTGGCAGGATGGGGTGTCTATCTGATTTGCTTTCTTTGCAGACTGTGCCCTATTTCCACTCACTCACGCTTCTGCAATCTTTGCCAACTCTCACAGCCTTGAGTACAGGCTTTTCTCTTGTCACTTTCAACTTTCCATATGCATGTTTCCTGTGCTTGTACAAAAACACATTAATTCAATTGCCTTTGTTGCTATTCAGCAATTTTCCTCTCTGCCACAACACACGGTCAGATGGCAGCCTGAAGCATAAATCAGGCAGAAACATAACTTATCCACCAAGAGTACTGAGGCTTTTAAAGAGCCTAAGTCCAAAATTTTAACAATGCTAGATCGGATGAGCTCAGTTCATTTTGGCACTCCCCTATAGTACAGTCCCTTTACCAAGAACTGCACTTATATATTGTTGCAGAACGTTTACATTAAGCCTCATAATCTTTGAAAAATATGCACACATTTTAAAGAGAAAATAGCTATTGTTGCAATTTGGTAAACAGAGCCACATATTGATGCAATTAATATGTAATGATGCTATTGGATCATGAGCACACCAGTTATATTTTACCTTATTAAGTCTATTTTAAAAAAATAAAATTCAGATGTACGTGGAGACTGTCCTGCCAGAATTGATACTGCAGTAAACATAACAGTCAGTGGCATAAACAGTGCTGGAATCTAACATGGGTGCTCTGAAACAGTTTACACATTGAGTCCCGTGAACAGCCCCCAAATCCACTAAAACGAGCAAACTATCCCCGGAGAACAAGCAGTTTCTTCAAAACAACCCTGTGTTCTCATTTCAGAGTGCAGTGCTGATCTGCACCCTTATATGGATACCGAACACTCCAGTGCAAATTGTCGCCACAAGAGAGCTTCAAATACAGATGCTGATAAAGTCCCCCAGTTCCAATAACTGCCAGCTGGCTGATAAAGAGTTGGCCTGAAGACACACAATCGTGAACAGGGAAAACAGTTAAAATGAATGAGAAGGCAAAGGGGGCTGGAAATATTTTTAAGAACTATATAGGAAATATCATCTAACGGCAAAGAAAGAAAAATAAACAGCAAATTAAACTGAAGAGATGTGTTTAAAGTATGAAGATAATTAATGAATGCTAAGAATTATGAAGCCAAATGCGTGCAAAGAGGGACTACTGACACCATTGCTCATTCATTTTAAATACTGCTTCATGGGGAAAGAGGAATTCTTAACATTTCTATTTATTTTTCAATGCATGAAGTTTACATGAACAGAGAATATCATATCTGATAACCATCTGGGATCCCAGCTGAAGGAACCCATATTGATTTTCAACAGCTCCTGTCACTGCATCAATAATATATCCATTAACCTACCTATTTTATTATATCATCAAAGATGTTTCATTCAACATATGTCTGTAGTCAGATGGGAAAACAGTCTATCACATTTCAAAGTTTTGCACATACAAAGTAGATGTGGGTTCAAGTCTCACCTCCAGAGACTTAAACAACAAATCTAGGTTGACACTTCAGCACGTTACAGAGGGAGTGACGCTATTCCAATGGGAGGTTAAACCGAGACTCCGTCTGCCCTCTCAGGTGGACATAAATGATCCCACTGCACTGTTTGAAGAAGAGCAGGAGAGTTCTCTTCAGTGTCCTGGGCAACCAGCTAGGAAAAACTTCCAATCATTAATCAGCAACCTGCAGAAACATAACTAGATAAATTGCTCCTTTGCCTTAAGAAATAGGAGCTGGAGTAGACCAAACTGCCCCATGGTTTTCAAAACTCCCCACTGGAAACCAGTAACAGCCACAAAATAAAGCAGTCAAATTGCTCAATCATTTCTTTTTAGAACTGCTTTCATCCACCATTTCCTTCCTTCATTCAGCTCCTTGTATACAATAGCCCCAAAGTTTTTGGTGAATTTGAGTTATATTTTTGGCTGATGGAAACTCATGACATGTGAAATTTGAGGATGACTGGGAGAGGTGGATTGTTGACCTGTGTAATCTTGCACAGGGGTTTCCTATGGGGCAGTTGTTGCCTCCGCCTCCTTGCAGCCTCCTGGTCTTGCCTTTGGCCCCCAATATACCACACAATAGGTTGGTGTGATGTATCTTTCAGAAGTTGGTCCATCAAGAGTACATCAGGCAGGTTCACGGCCTGGAACAACGGCAATAATCAGATTCTGCTATTGTGAAGTCGGGATTTCTTCAAAAGGGGTTCATTTGCAGATTGCACCAATATCTTTTTCACCAACAGCTAGGCCTGGCGCTATCTCCCCAAAACCCTTGGGCACCACAGCATTTCATTACCCTGCCCAGCTGTGGTTGGGAATCCTGGAATCAGGACGCACTTGCCATTTTTAAAGGGCTCCTGAGTCATCCTGTCTTGGTGAAAATCCAAGCTTCTGTATCTGGTAAGTGTCAGGAAGAACGTGTTACTAAGGTCTGAAATATGCTGATTGGTTCAAGCTTCTTGACTGACTCAAATGCCTGATTCGCGAAAAGCCAACCAATTAAAAACCACTAGCATTAAAAAAAAATTGGAATTAATTGGCCAATCAAAACCCAATACATACCTAAAAATATTTTGACTCCTTCTTCAAAAAAAAATTCCATTCACTAAAGAGCAACAAATGAAACGTCCACAAAATCAACCAAAAAAATCTGTAAGAAACTGTTTTCAAACATCAACAGAATCTAAACATGAATCATTTTAGGTACGGCCACATCTATGATATTATTATTATTATTATTAATAATAAAATTATTATTAAATACAGATATATTGATCTGACCACTCCCAATTATTAGCTATGTTAATTAATCTCATGTTTCAGCATTAAACGATAACAAGTACACGCATCCTTTAATCATTATTTTTAAGCATAGCTAATAAGGATAATGATGATGCACATGGATATCTGCCATAAGAACATTAGTATTAGACACATGATTTTACAATTTAAAATTGCAGCTCTTGAAGCATTGGGAAAAAGCTTTCTTCTGTTTGATATTTAGAGGAAAGTCATAAACTGGTGCATAAAGAGCTCCTTAAACAGTGAAAAGTGAAAATCTTCCTTTCTCGTATTAAATCAAGGACCACGAGATTCCTCTGTGGTTGTCACACAGGTTTTTGTCCCTTTCCTTTGTACAAGTGAACATTTGTGGCATCCTTAAACTCCTAAGGGCTGGTTTATCGACCCCACCTCCAGACACAAATATTTCAATGCTGCCTTGGCCAGCATCCCTGTTATGACGCAATGGATGATGTGTGCCAGGTGGACCAAAATCACAAGGCAAACTTGGTCACTCTATCACAATGGTTTTGCAAAGTGTATTTATTACGAGATGTGTACCCTAAATTCAGAAGTAATACATCCACCAAGACTTCTAGATATTTTTTTAAAATTAGAATATTTATTAACAAAATAAAAGATTCCAAGCACATACATAAGGCTAGAAACTACTATAATAATTCCTAAAATTCCTAATTAACCTGACTCCCAGTTACACCTCCTTTAAGGCAATGATCTAAAATAGATTCTAGTTTTTAAACAGATCCAGCAAATTAACACAATACTCTGGACAGTGGAATTCCAAATGGCTTTCTCCAGCTTCAGTTTTGATAGACAGCAGGTTCATGCACAAATACTGGAGGCTTCGTTAAGGCTTCACACGCTTCTGTTAGATCTCACAATGACTTTTCCTGACACATAGCCTCATTCTCCTTTATATATGTTTCTCTCTTTTTAATGTAAATTTTATTGTTTCATAAATCTTTGAAACTGTATCTTCCTCACAATATAAAAACCTTCATGTTGTCACTATATATTGCCAGTAATCCTTGGGAAAAATAAACACATTCCTTAGCCTTGCTTATCTGGCTATTTGTAAACAGACCAAGATCCATTTGAAATCCAAATCTCCCTTCATTTATTTAAAAATGCAAATTCCCTTCACACCTTACATGCTAAGCCAGCATCCATGTTTACTCATTAGCATGTCAAGCATCTAAATTCTTTTAATGAGTTAAAGCTTGCAGTCTACTTAACTCCAAATGTAATTAAAGCACACACAGACAGACCCAACCACTTACCCCCATAAACCTGCTTTATAATAAACAAGAGAAATGTTATGAAAATTATTATACTTTCATGACACTCCCACCTCCAAAACTCTGCTGCTCATATTGTTCACCCATCACCTTCTGGTCACTGACTTACAATGGCTCCTGGTCCCCCAACCTTTCCAATCTAAAATTCTCATCCTTATCTTCAAATCTCCTCATATACTTGTCGCTCACTATCTCTGTAGCCTCGTCTATCTTTACAATTTGCTGAGGACTCCGTGGTCCTTTAACTCTAGACTCTTATATATTCTCTACTCCCTTTGCCCCACCATTGGCAACCATTCATTTTTCAGTCTAGGCCTTAGGTTTTGGAATTCCACCCCTAAACCTTTTCACCTTACTCTCCTCATTTATGGTTGGTTGGCGACTGAATGGTAGATTCCCTTCTCCAAGCAAGATTAGCAATCTAGTCACGTTCTTAAAACAAACTTGTGCATCTTTCACTCCCTGCCCCCCCCCTCCCCCCAGTCCTAGACCTCAAGTTCAACTTTGCTTGTTATGAAAGGATTTGAAATCATGAGGTCTGAGTTGCTAGTCCAGTACTGTAATGACTACGTTATCAGACACGCCCCTCCATCTTAATGCTGTGTGAAAATGAGTGCCCAGGGTGGTTTACTGCAAGAAGTATTTCTAACTTCTGAACTGCATTTAGGCCTGGATTTTCATGGAGTCAGGTCAAGTTCGAAGGCAGGTATAAAGGCAGGCAGGCACCAATTTTGTGATTCCCATTCCCATTCCCATTTCCATTTCCATTTCTGGAATTTTTTCCAGAATGGGATACGGGTGTGGGTAGCCAGCCTGCATGCAGCATTCCTGCCTCTCTTGCTTCTTTGAAGGGATGAGCATTTAACTCTGCCACCTCCACAGATTTGATGGAGCCAAGTCCCATTCTATTATTAGGTATGATTGACAACACCTCAGAAGAGTTGTGAATTGGGGGAACCCGAGTCTTGAGTCAGGAACCAAAAACACAGCCATTCAACATTACCTTTTAAATACATTGTCCCTCTTAACTTCTCATAAAGCTGTCAATCAGTCATAACCACTCATATTATCAATGAAAAAAAACTTTTATCCATTTCATACCTCTTAATCTTGTGTAAATATAGATATTGGAAAAACTCTCCAGAGAAATATCAGATTATCACAAGATAATAAATATGTCAATCAAATAAAGCTTGCACCCCCCCTCTGCCGCTGTGTAAACATGGTCTGCTTTACCCATTCTTGGAGCCCAGCCAAACATTCATAATGAGACCATCTGGAAACTGTATCCACAGAAGCAGTTAGAACAGATGGCCAGACACCTGTTTTTCCTGCTGACCTCGCTATCCACCCACATCTGTTGCTGCTTCGGGCCTCCCTCCGGAGGTGGTAGGCCTGACTCAATTCCCATTCCACTTCCCCGGAATGAAAATATGGCTGGCAGGGCCTCCTTAATGGAGACATGTTTGCAGAATCAGGAACTGATTCTTGGTGATCCTTTGTCTCACGTTGTATCACCCATTAATAAAATTAAGGTTTGCTAGAGGGGGGGATTAATTGAGTATACACTGAAAGCCACCTTTAATGAAGAATTCTTTTGATTCAGTCAGCATTTCAATGCCCCTTCCAAGGCTTTACTAAAAACACCAGAGACTGATGTTCATGGTGATAAATCACTTTGACATTGTCATTGCATGCAGAAATATTCACAGCATTGATACAAAACAGATTGGTTGTAATAAATTTGCACCTCAATGATATTTTCCCTCTCAAAAACACAGCAGAAACTTAAAAAAGGGTAATTTTATTTACGATTTGTACCGTTATCAGTTTCTATTAATTTACGATAAGATGATAGGTTTGCCATGCCAGTTTGCAGTGTTTTGCACAATGCTGCTATGACTTTTAGTCACCTTTGACATTTTGGTCTGTCTTGTTTGTTGATTTATACGCAAGCAGATGAATCAGATGCTTGATGTTTGTGGCTATGATCCCAGAAGGCAATGCCTTAAGGCTGCTGGAGGATGGGTACTGGACTTCAAAAGACTTTGAAAAGACTTGGAAAGTGGCCTTAGGCTTAAAACACTACAGTAGTTCATATTTTTTTCGTAATCTCAAGTTGTCTTGTCGATGTTTTGTTACAAAAGAATTGGCAAAAGCTCCTTCTCAATTCATTACTTTTTCACAATCAGAATATTTAGTGTTCTATTAACAAAATGAGGGTACAAAAATCCATCATTTAAATTCAATTAATAAACGATTGATTCCAAACATTTTTGACTTGAAGTTACCTCCTGAAATTTTTTTTTTAAATCCCTGACAGCACTGTGGGTGTACCTACACCACATAAATAGCAGTGGTTTAAGAAGGCAGCTCACCAACACCTTCTCAAGGGCAATTAAGGGTGGCCAATAAATGCTGAGGCCTAGGCAGCAAATGTTGTGAAAGAATAAAAAAAAAAGGTTATTTTCTTTTCTAATCGTACATAAAGAAATGTGAAGAGAACGTGAACTAACCTGGGTCAAAATGAAAGCTCCTTTCTTCACAGCAATCACAAGAGATTTTTTTTTGATCTTGTAGTTAAGTTAACTTGAGGCGCATCACATGCCTATCCTGTGCCATATGGGACACTTTGCATGTCCTGTAAAACCACAAATGCAGGAAGTACCACCGATTGCTCAAGCTCAAGCTTAGGGTTTCAGAGCAGGAGGGGTGGCTGGCATCGCTATATTGCACGTAGGTGAGAGTTTTGTGGATAGTACTTTCCAGAGAGCTGTCATCCCACAGTTACCGACCGCTTAGGAGTAGAGGAAGAATGTAACTAGGAGGAACAGGCAGGCAGTGCAGAAATCGTTTGGGACTGTGGCACGCTCAAACCAATATTCGGTGTTGAATACCAGTGAAGGTGACGATATCTCGAGCAAGTGCAGTTAGGGCAATGGGTATCAATAAAAAATCTATAAGGGGAAGGGGAACAATCAGAAGTTATTCCAAGTTGGAATGGAACCAATGCTTTAGGTAGGAAGAGTGTTGACGTCCAATAGGCAGAGTTTGAAAAAGGTGAAAGAACACAAACTCAAAAGGTCGATTAAACTCCCAATGCCACATGCCAGTGAATACAGAAACAGTGCATAAATGGCTAGAGAGGTCATGCAAGGGGAAGTGCTTCAGATTCCTGGGCATTGGGACCAGTTCTGGGTCAGAAAAGACCTGTATAAGCCAGAGAACTTGCACCTCAACAGGGCTATGACCAATGTCCTTGCAGGGAGGTTAACTCAGGCTGTGGCGTAGGTTTTAAGCTAATTAGGCAAGGGGAGGGGAACCAGGAAGTGGCAGCAGAGAGGAGAAAATCTAGGAGGGGGAAAAGCGAATAAAGAATAGTGCTTAAAGAGCAGGAACTAAATGGAGGAAAAAAGCAAATTGTCGGAATCCAGGTGCCTTAATGTGAGGATTATTACAAATAAGGTTTAAAGCTTCAGGCACAAGCTGCCCTCACGGGGCAGAATTTTACTTCCTGGGGGCGGGGGGTGCGTGCCGGACCCGATCATGTGTAAAATAGCGCGTGATATGACGTCGGGCGAGTGTCCTGACATCATCGCGCACTCGCGCAATATTTCAGTTGGTGGCCGCACGGGAGAATCAGCAGCGCGCCCGCCGACAATTAAAAGGCCCATTAAGGCCCTTAGTCAATTAGGTTCTACCTATTTTTTGCTACCCGTCCAACCTCAAGGTTGACGGGCCGTCGAATCGGCCAGGCGGCCTTTGCGTTTTTTTAAGAAGCCTCGTCCACAAACGGGATGAGGTTTCCAACAGTAATTGAAAAAAAAAACAATAAAAATGTTTAAACACTGTTTTTAATATGTCCCTGTTCGTGTGACTGAGGCACATGTGGAGACACATTTTTTAAAATCTTTATTTTGGAATCCACAATTTTTCAGCTCCCTGAGGCAGCTCCGTGCCCTCAGGGAGCTTTCAGCCCCGCCCTGCCCCGCGCACGTGTAGATTTTGGCGCTCGCCCTCCTCCCGCCCCCACCCTGGCAGCGCTGGGCTTCTCAGCAAGCCGTTAATTGGCCAGCCAGCACGAAATTGCAGTCGGGGGCCGATCGCGGGCGGTGGACGTTTGAGGGTAGAAAATGTAACTCTGCTATTCAAGAAAGGAGGGAGAGAGAAAGCAGGGAACTACAGGCCAGTTAGCCTGACATCAGTTGTCATAAAATGCTGGAGTCCATTATTAAGGATGCCTTAACAATACAGTTAGAAAATCGTAGTATGATCAGACAGGGTCAACCTGGGTTTACAAAAACGAAATTGTGTTGGTTAAATTTATTAGAGGTTTTTGAGGATGTAACTAGTAGGGTAGATAAAGGAAAGTCAGTAGATTTAGTATATTTGGATTTGCAAAAGGCATCAATAAGGTATCATACAAGTGGTTAATACACAAAATAAAGGCTCATGGATTTGGGGTAACATATTAGCACGGATGGAGGATTGGTGTACAGACAGGAAGCACAGAGTAGGGATAAACAGGGCACTTTCAAATTGGCACGCTGCAACTAGTACAGTGTGGGGCCTCAGCTAATCACAACCGATATTTGTGACCTAGACAAAGAGACTGTGAGCAATGTGTCCAAGTTTTCTGATGATACAAAACAGGGCTGGAATGTAAACTTTGATGAGGACTCAAAGAGGCTACAAAGAGTTAGGGTCAGGTTAAGTGAGTGGGCAACAGGATGGCAGATGGAATATGAGGTGGGAAAGTGTGAGATTTGGTAGTAAGAATGGAAAAGCAGAATGTTTTTTAAAAGGCATGAAGCTTCTAAATGTTGATGTTCAGAAAGACTTGGATGTATTTGTACAAGGCACACGGAAAATTAGTATGCAGGTATAGGAAATAATTAGGAAAGCAAATGGTACATTGGCCTTTATTGGCAGGGAATTGCAGTACAGGAATAAGGGCATCTTGCTACAACTGAACAGGGCTTTGGTGAGACCACGCTTGGAATACTGTGTGCTGTTATGGTTCCTATAATTAAGAAAGGACATACTTGCATTGGAGGTGGTGCAAAGGTTCACTAGATTAGTTCCTGGGATGAGGGGATTGTACTGTGATGAGAGGCTGAGTAAAATGGGCCCATACTTTCTGGAGTTTAAACGATTGATCTCACTGAAACATACAAAATTCCGAAGGGGCTTGACAGGTTGGACACTGAGAGGTTGTTCCTCCTGTCTGGGAACACATGAGCACATCCTCAATATGAGAAGCCGAGCATTGATGACTGAGGATAAGGAGACATTTCTTCACTCAAAGGGTTGTGAATCTTTGGAATTGTCTACCCCAGAGGGTTGTAGATACTCCATTACTGAATATATTTAAGATTGAGATAGACAGGTTTGTGATCTTTCAGGGAATCAGTTGATATGGGGAGTAGGCAGAAAAGTGGAGTTGAGGCAAAAGATCAGCCATGATTGTATTGAATGGTGGAGCAGGCTTGAGGAGTTATATGGTCTACTCCTGCTCCTACTTCTTATGTTTGTGTATTCTTAGAGACTGGGGAATAGACAGAGTAAAGGCCAAGGAGGGTAAAGAATTTCTAAAATGTGTACTGGAGAACTTTCTTAAGTGGTATGTTTCAAATCCAATAAAGGAAGGAAGCAGTGCTGGCAAACGAAGTAAGGAAAGTAGAATGTGTTTCAGTGGGAGATCATCTGGATATTAGTGAGCATAATATAATTAGGTTTAAAGTAGTCATGGAAAGGGACAAAGAATTATCGAAATGAAAACACCCAATTGTAGGAGAACCAATTTCAGTGATTTGAGAATGACCGACTACAGTTGGACTGGAAACAAAGATTGCATGAGAGAATATTAATGAGCAATGACAGGCCTTTCAGGCAGAGATAGTTCAGGTGCAAACCAAACATATTCCCATATGGAGGAAAGATGAAGCATCCAAAGCTAGAACTCCCTGGACACCAAAGGAATTAGGGGATTAAATAAAATAGAAAATGTAGGTTTATGACAAATGCCAGATACAGAAAGTAATCAAAAAGTAGCAGGGTATAGAGTCCAGGGGGGAAATTGAAACAGGATATAAGCAGCAAAAGGATAATGTGAGAATAGATGAGCAAGTAACATACAAAGAAATCCAAAAAATATTTTATAAAAATCTAAAATGTCTAAGGATAATTAAAAGAGTAGTGGGGCTAATAAGGGACAAAAAAGGAAAACTTCTTGTGGAGGAAAGGCATGGAGAAACTGAATGAATACTTTGCATCTGTCTTCACAAAGGAAGTGGCTGCCACTCTGCTGACATTGCGGAGAGGGGGTTGTGAATAGAGATACCGAATAGGGTAAACATAGATAGAAAAGAGGTGCTAAATAAGTTGGCGTCACTCAAAGTAAACATTTCACTGGACCAGGCGGGATGCATCCTTGGTGGCTGAGGGAAGCGGAGGTAGAGATAGTAGAAGCTTTGATTGCAATCTTTCAATGCTGCTTAGATATATGAGTGGTGCCAGAGGATTGGAGGATTGTAAATGCTACACCCCTAATTAAAGAAGCGGAGACAGATCAACTTGGTAACTACAAGCCAATCAGTCTAACATCAGTGGTAGGAAAACTACTGGGCCAGGATTTTCACAACAACAGAAAGCATCTCTGTCATTGCGAAAGTGGCAGTAGTGGCCAAAAATTGGAAGTCCCGCCCCTGAACACAGCACCTACCGTTTTTGCAAGGGGGGGTGCGGGGGTGAGAAAAGGCTCCGGTTGGGTTTTGCACACATGCGTTTTGAGGAGGCAGCTGCCCATGACGCTGGTGTGTGAAACACAACATGAGCAGGTTAGGCCCTGGTAGGATCAGTTTTGAACTTTGTGGAGTCCTTTGGAGAGGTAGCATAGCCTTTTGGATATGGTCTTGGGATGCCTTTGTGGGAGACAAGGTGCTCCTTCGAGAGGTAACATTCTTCTTGGAATTGTTAAACGTATTCATGAATGTGTGTAAGAAGTGCATAAACTCATTAACTGTCAAGCTCATTGGAGCTGTCAAAAGTGCCAAAATGAACTGTGAGAAGCATTTGTCAAGTGCCAAAATGAACTGTCAAAGGCGACTGTCAAGCTGCCAAGGCATTTAAAACTCCTGCCTTTTAAACCTTTGAAAGAAATGTCTGGAGTGTTTGAAAAAAAACATTACTTACTATTTCACTCTGTCTGTTGACATAAACCTGAGGGTTATCATTACTGGATTAGTGCTACATGACAGATTTCACAACCTTCTATTATCACAGTAGGCCGCCTTCCATTTCACAGTTTGATTGACAGCTCCAAGTGATTATGAGCTCTTTGAAGTGGGACTATGAATTCCCATGTTTGTTTTCACAAGGGATTTGCATGTTTTTTTTAATGAATGAGAGTGTTTAATCTGCAATAAGCACTTCTAACTTCATTTATTTAATCTCAGCATGGGTCCTGAGGTCTTCCCATAATGATGGATACTAGGTGGGGTGTGGTAGGTGTAAGGGAAAAGCTTAATGGGTGGGGGGGCATGGGTTGACATGAGTTGGCACTAAGTTGGCATAGTGGCTATAAGGGGTCATCAGGGTGGGTAAAGGGGCAATGGTTGGCATAGAGAGCATGAGGGGTCACGGGGTGAGTGGAAGGGCATAGATTGGCATGAAGGGTACAAGGGGTCATGAGGGTGGGTGGAGGGGCATAGGTTGGCTTGGAGTGTATGAGGGGCCATGGGAGGTGGGTAGAGGGCATGAGGCGGCATTGATTGACTTGGATGGGACATGGGAAGTATGAGGGCTGGGGAGGGGGGCGGGGGTGTGGGGCCTGCTTTTTGTTTCATTGCTTTTTTACAAATCTTGGACGTGGTGCCGGAGCAGAGAGACAGGCCTTCTGCCCAGCCTGTCTCCACACCCGGGGGCCTCTGCGTTCATTCCAGGAATGGCAGACATAACTCTCAAAGAACCCCACCACCCAGGAATGAAAATCCAACCTTGGGGGGCATTTTCTCCTGGGTTGGGTTTGCAGAGCCAGTAAATGACCCAACTTTGCACTCTCAATCCAGAAGAAAAAATCTTGGCCCTAGAGACCATTGTCAAGGACACAATTAATTTTCACTTGAAGAAGCATGGATTACCAAGGGACAGCAAGCGTGAGTTTGTTTAAGGAAAATGTTGTCTGACTAAACTGATTAAGTTCTTTGACAAAATAACAGAGAGGGGCAATAAAATTAATGCAGTAGATGTTGCATATATGGGTTTTTTTATACATTTGATAAAGTACCACATAACAGACTTATTTGGAAACAGAAGCAAATGGAATTAAAATGACAGTGGTAACTTGGGTATGCAATTGGGAAAGGGGAGGCAGAGAGTAGTGTTGAATGGATTTGGGTATATGGAGTACAATTTTAAAGTTTAGGGATGATATTAAACTCAGCAATGGAGCAAGTAGTGAGCAACGTAATAGCAGACATCAAGAGAACATAGACAGACAGATAAAATGGGCAGACGCATGGCAGGTGCACTTACGGGTAAGTGAAAAGTGGTGCTCTTTGGGTGGAATAATATGGAGAGGCAGTATAATCTAAATGATACCATATTGAAAAGGATGCAACATCAGAGGTGCTGGGGGGGTCTATATTCACAAATCAGGGCAAGTTGATAAAGCAATTAAGAAAGCTTGTGGGACACTTAGTTTTGTAAATAGTCGCATTGAGTATAAAAACAAGGAAATCATGTTAAACTTTACAAATCACTGGTTAGGCCTTAGTTGGAGCATTATGGCACCATACTTTAGGAAGGATGTCAAGGTCTCGGAGAGGGTGCTAAGAAGATTGACCAGAATTACATCAAGGATGAGGAACTTCAGCGAGGTAAAGGGATTGAAGAAGCTGGAATTGTTCTCCTTAGAGCAGAGAAGATTAAGGAGAGACTTAATAAAGATATTCAAAATTAGGAGAGATTTTGATTGAGCAAATAGCAAGAAACTGTTTTCTCTAAGTAGGTCATTCCCAGAGGTCACAAATTTAAAATAATTGGCAAAAGAACCAGAGGGGAAATGAGGTGACATTTTTTTCACACAGACAGTTGTTGAGATCTGGAATGCACTAGCTGAAAGACAGGTGAAATCAGATTCCATAGGAATTTTTAAAAGGCATTTTTGTGCTTCATTCATGGGGTGTGGGCATCGTTGGCTAGGCCAGCATTTATAGTGCATCCATTACTGCCCTTGAGGTGGTGGTGGTGAGCTACCTTATTGGACTGCTGCAGTCCATGTGGTGTAGGTGCACCCACAGTGCTGTTAGGAAGGGAATTCCAGGATTTTGACCCAGCGACAGTGAAGAACCAGTGACATATTTCCAAGTCAGGATCGTAACTGGCTTGGAGGGGAACTTGTAGGTGGTAGTGTTCCCATGTGTCTGCTGCCCTAGTCTTTATAGATGGTAGAGGTTGCAGCCTCTGTGCTATTTAAGTGAATTTCTGCAGTGCATGTTTTTTATGGTACACAATTCTTGAAAAGGACTAATTTGTGGGGCGATGTGGAAAAAGCTGGGGTGTGGGACTAAGTTGGATAACTCTTCGAAAAGAGTCATCATAGGCATGATGGGCTGAATGACCATCTTCTGTGCTGTGAGATTCTATGATTCAATGATTAGGGCAGGCAATGATTGTCTCCAGTATTTGCCAACTCCAGAATACAGCAAGGCCTGGAGGAGGTGTGAATACTGTGCTTTCACGCGATCCGATGATTCCTTGGTTTTTTTCAAATGAAGTTGATTGATGTTCCTGTCCTCAGAGGCCACTTTACCTGTTACTAATGCACATTCACTGGGCCAGTTCTCAAGACCACTGTTTATTCTAGACGTCCAGTCACTGTGACGAAATGGAGCTCCAAGGTAACTTGCATGTTATGAATCTCTCAGAAATAATTTTAAGGGCTCTGTTAAGGACTGTATTCATGGCCGAGTGTTTAAGGTGATAAATTAGAAAGCCTTTGGGGTTTCCCCACATGGGTTCGAATCCTGCTGACTGCGCTTCTCATTATTTCTGGTAATAATTTTCAATACCTCTCTGGCCACAGGAGAGACGCCAGAGGACTGGAGGACAGCCAATGTGGTACCGTTATTCAAGAAGGGAAGAAGGGATAAACCAGGGAACTACAGGCCAGTCAGTTTAACCTCAGTGGTGAGGAAACTATTGGAAGCAATTCTGAGGGACAGAATTAATCTACACTTGGAGAAGCAGGGACTAATCAAGGACAGTCAGCATGGTTTTGTTAAGGGGAGGTTATGTCTGACCAATTTGATTGAATTTTTCGAAGAGGTGACCAGGTGTGTAGATGAGGGCAATGCATTTGACGTAGTCTCTTGGACTTCAGCAAGGCTTTTGATAAGGTCCCGCATGGAAGACAGATAACAAAGGTAAGAGCCCATGGGATCCAAGGCAATTTAGCAAATTGGATCCAGAGTTGGCTGAGTGGCAGGAAGCAGAGGGTGTTGGTCGAGGGGTGTTTTTGTGACTGGATGCCTGTGTCCAGTGGGGTTCCACAGAGATCGGTGTTGGGTCCCTTGCTGTTTGTGGTATATAGAAATGACTTAGGCTTGAATGTAGGAGGGTTGATCAGTAAGTTCGTGGATGACACAAAAATTGGTGGTGTGGTAAATAGTGAGGAGGATAGTCTTAGATTACAGGAGGATATAGACGGGCTGGTCAGATGGGCTGCTCAGTGGCAAATGGAGTTTAATCCGGATAGATGTGAGGTGATGCACTTGGGCAGGGCAAACAAGGCACGGGAATACACAATGAGTGGTAGGACCCTGGGAAGTACTGAGGATCAGAGGAACCTTGGTGTACATGTCCAACGGTCTCTTAAGGTAGTGAATCAAGTAGATTAAGGTTAAGAAGGCATATGGGATATCTGCCTATATTTGCCGAGGCATAGAATATAAGAGCAGGGAGGTTATGCTGGAACTGTATAAAACGCTGGTTAGGCCACAGCTAGAGTATTGCGTGTAGTTCTGGAATCCACGTTATAGGAAGGATGCGATTGCACTAGAGAGAGTGCAGAAGAGATTTACCAGAATGTTGCCTGGGCTGGAGAGTTTTAGTTGTGAGGAGGGATTGGATAGACTAGGGTTATTTTCCCTGGAGCAGAAGAGATTGAGGGGGAACATGATTGAGGTGTATAAAATTATGAGTGGCATAGGTAGGGTAGACAGGAAGGAATTTTTCGCTTGGTGGAGGGATCAATAACCAGGGGGCATAGATTTAAGGTAAGGGGCAGGAGGTTTAGAGGGGATGTGAGGAAGAATTTTTTCACCCAGAGGGTGGTGGGAATCTGGAACTCACTGCCTGATAAGGTGGTAGAGGCAGAAACTCTCATAACATTTAAGATGTATTTGGATGTGCACTTGCAATGCCATGGCATACAAGGCTATGGGCCTAGTGCTGGAAAATGAGATTAGAATAGTTAGGTACTTGTTTGACCTGTTTTTCTGTGCTGTCGACCTCTATGCCTCTGTGACTCTAAAAGAATCTCAAACACTGAGTTAGCACTGTTTGATCTGCTGATTTAAGTTGCTCCTATGTTTATTTTTTCTCATAAGAAATAATTCATAGTGTTTTTCCACTATTTGGAGAGACCAGAGTAAATGGCAAGCATCCCATTCTATTTCCGCTATAACCTAGCAGTAAATGTGTAGACTGTTAGTGCTGAGGCATGCCGCATCCCTTTCCATGCACACAGAGCATTAATCCGAGGTTCATAGATGGCACAGCCTTCCCAAATAAGCTGCGTTCTGGATCAAATGTGAGGAAAAGCTTGGGAAATCACGTAGCAAACTAAAGGCTCGATTTTCCTGGCCCCATGAATACAGGGTTGGAAGTGAGAGGTGCCAGGAAAATAGGGCAGAGCTGTGTCAGGATGGTTCCCCGACACATTTCCACGCCCAGGGGACATTCTCAGGGCTGAGCTGGAACCAGGGCGGGCTGCCTGCTCCATGGGCAACCATTTAGGGGAGTTTAGGCCACACCTAGGGCCCAATTTGCAATGGTGGTGGTGGATTCCTGCTGTCAGAACAGGCCCTCACTGAGAATAGGCTGCCAACCCCATCAAAGCAGCTCCCAGCAGCAGGCTGAGAGACACGCTTGAAAGGTAGACGCCTCAGAGGTCAAAGGCCACATCCACGTTTATCACTACTCCTACTGAGTGGTTTTCCCTCCAACCGACCCTACCAGCTTTAGGCCTCTTTATTTGATTACTTAAATGCACAGTCGAGGGCACGTCCAGACTGACATGTTCTTGTGGTCTCCTCCTGCCTCACCAGTGCACACCTCTCCCAGTGAGGCTGCCAGTTGGACATCACTGCAGGCCCTCCTATTGGGCTTCCCAATTCCTTGGTCTTCCCCCTGCCTTTAGTTGGACAGGGCTCTTGGAGATGGCTTCTTAATTGACCTCTGGGAAGTTCGCATCCGATGTCCCACCGTGGCCTCCATTCCGAGTTCCTGCCCTGGAATTGAGGTCAACGTCGGGATCAAGATCCAAACGGAAAAATCCTGCCTTAATATTTTGTCCTTTGCAATGTTCCCTCTGCCTTCTGTTTGCTGTGTGTGACCAGCTTATTGCCCTGTGTGGCCCCTTTAAAAGTGACCTGTGGCCATGCATGAGCACATCTTAAGGAGAATGTTAAAATAAAAGCAAAATACTGCGGATGCTGGAGATCTGAAATAAAAACAGAAAGTGCTGGAAAAACACAGCAGGTCTGACAGTATCTGTGGAGAGAGAGCAAGAGTTACTGCTTATATGAAAAACCCTTGTTTCTCTTTCCACAGATGCTACCACACCTGCTGAGTTTTCCAGCGCTTTCTGTTTTTATTTAAGGTGAATGTTGCTTGTGCCTGGGCTGTTTGTCGTCTGTATGGTACATCCCCGATTAAAGTGTGACAGTGCACACACACAGCTTCGAGGAAACATTGGTCCTTAGCATAAATCAGCTTTGAAGAACAAAATTCTGTATGATTGGATGCGTAATGAAATAAATGAAGTAAAGAACCAATGCTACAAATGCTACTTCATTGAACAATGCGGAAAGATTAGAAATAAGTAAAAGAACTTTGCTAGTCATTGAGAGGAGATGTTATGGTGACAATCTGTAAAATTGTAAAGCAAGAAAAAAACTTGTAAATGACAACTTGTATGCTCCCAATGTGTCCCAATACAACTAATGCAGAGCTTTTCACCGACTATTGTTATGTGGTCAAACATGGAAGGAAACAGGAAATGATGAATGACTTGGTAACCTGCATTTTGTGGTGTTGGCTGAAGGAGGAATGATGGCCAGGAAATCGGTACATGTCCCTCCTCTTCGTCAAATACCTCCATGAAATCGGCATAAAACTACCCAAACCATTGGAACAGGGGGACGGGCCCTATTTTAATGTCTGATCTGGAAGCTGTCACCTCTTGAACAGTACAGCAATCCCTCAGTACTGAAGCTAAGTGCCAGGAACCCACAAAAACACTTCCGTTGTGCTACTGGCAGTGTTCATGCAGGTTTTGATCCAAACAAAGCCTCATGAAGGAAAAACATCAGTATTAAAATGTGCATTAGTGTATAAACTTTAAACTATCTTAATTGCAAGTATGATACTTCTGCATTCTGCAATCTTTTGGGATATTTGAACTGCATAGTAAGAATATCAAATGATTTTGTTACTGTTTTGTACTTTTTCAGTAAACAGTCTGTTACTGCCATTCACTCCTCAGGATTATCTCCTCTTCATTATGCACTGTTACATTCTAAACAAAAGGCCACTCCCGATATATTTATGGTTAGAACCTCGCCACATCTGCACATTACACTCTTAATAACTGACCATCATGTTGTCTTGTGTACTCCTATTATTTTTGTAACAATTGTTGCCTCGCTTTTAACATTCCTTTTAAGTTTCAACTCTAAGATATTTTCACCTTTTTTCTTGTATGTCTCAATTCTTCATATTAACCTGCACCCGTTTAATTAGCTCTAATTACCAGCTTGAAGGCAGACAGCTGCTCGGGTTCGTTTTGCTAATATGAAAATATACAGAGCCCAACAACTGACCTAAAATCAATGTGCCCCTCAAGGTATGTATGATAAACGATTTTTTTTTTAATATTAAGGAATCTTACGTGGTCATCTCATTGTGGGCTATCTAAATAGTGATGTAGGAGAAAAGTAGTTATTAGTGAAGCCCAAAAAATACTGTTGGCATGTTCCCACCATATTATATGACAGACCACAGCTGTAATTGAGAATTGATCATAAAATAGAATGTACCTTATAGTTTGTTTTCATGCGAAATGGATGATGTACAGATTTACAGCAGCTGAATATTGAACTATGTGACATGCAATATATCAGATCAAACTATCTACAAATTCCATGGAGTAAATATGATTCACAAAATTCACTTATTATGAAAATCAATGATTGTTACTTAATGCACATGATGATGTTCAAGAAAGTGTCAGTAACCATACCATGCTAGTAATCATACAGTGCAGTAGCCATACTGTTCCAATACCATAATGTAACGGTAACCAGTGGCAGTAACCATATGGTGCAAAGAACTGGACTTAAATCAAGCTTAGCTCAAAATACTAAACTAATACATTGGATAAATGTAGGAAGCTCAAACTAAGCAAACAAAGGCAGTAAATAAAAAAGAAAAACTCTGCCAGCCAACTTTCATTTAACGTGCACAATAGTATTTGCAGGCGCTAGGTGCTTTAACAATGAACAAAGGTTTTCGGACCCCCAGCAGCTATATTTTGAAGATTTTTGACACTGTCAATTCTCTGTACGGACTGGTGGTACTGTCAGTAGATGCCTGGGTTTAGATTGAGAGTCAAATTTGAATCTAGAACTGATTTGAACATAACACTCTTGGAGTAAAACAGGCAAAGGTTTAACGGAAGCTCTACTGGTCATTAAGCAGGGCAGCAAAGAGGAGTACATCACACAGCAGATAGCTTTACCATAATATAAATAAAAGCAAAATACTGTGGATGATGGAAATCTGAAACAAAAACAGGAAATACTGGAAAAACTCAGCAGGTCTGACAGCATCTGTGGAGAGAGAGATACAGAATTAACGTTTCGAGTCCGTATGACCCTTCTTCAGAAGGGGGGGTGGAGCAGGTGAAGCTGGATAGAAGGCCAGCGATAGGAGGAGGCAAAGGAGAGATTAACTAATATGTCAATTTAAGGAAAGAAAGGACAATGTGATAATAGCAGAACAAAAAGAACAACATGAACAAGTAACAGAGGGCCCTTGTGGGGGTGGGGTGGGGGGAGGAGGAGTTGGTGGGGGAGAAAGAGGAATCAAAAATGGGATAAAAAGGGGGGATAAAAAGGGGGATAAAACAATGAATAAATGAATGGAAATAAAAATAACTGGATAAAAATAAAAATGAATTTAGAAAAAAGGGATTAAAAAGGGGTGTGGACCGAGGAGAGAGTTCATGGTCTGAAGTTGTTGAACTCAAAGTTAAGTCCAGAAGCCTGTAAAGTGCCTAATCGGAAGATGAGGTGCTGTTCCTCCAGTTTGTGTTGGGCTTCACTGGAACATTGCAGCAGGCCAAGGACGGACATGTGGGCATGAGAGCAGGAAGTTCTGGGTCATGCTTGCGGACAGACCGAAGGTATTCCGCAAAGCGGTCACCCAGTCTGTGTTTGGTCTCTCCAATGTAGAGGAGACCACATTGGGAGTAGCAAATGCAGTAAACCAAATTGAACGAGGTGTAAGTGAAATGCTGCTTCACCTGAAAGGAGTGTTTGGGCCTTTGGACGGTGAAGAGGGGGGAGGTAAAGGGGCAGGTGTTGTACCTTCTGCGATTGCATGGGAAGGTGCCGTGGGAAGGGGATGAGGTGTTGGGGGTGATGGAGGAATGGACTAGGGTGTCCCGGAGGGAATGATCCCTATGGAATGCTGACAGGTTGGGTGAGGGGAAGATGTGTTTGGTGGTGGCATCATGCTGGAGTTGGCGGAAATGGTGGAGGATGATCCTTTGAATGCGGAGGTTGATGGGTGAAAAACGAGGACAAGGGGGACCCTATCATGGTTCTGGGAGGGAGAGGAAGGTGTGAAGGCAGAGGCATGGGAGATGGGCCGGATATGGTTGAGGGCCCTGTCAACCATCGTGGGTGGGAAACCTCGGTTAAGGAAGAAGGAAGACATGTCAGAAGCACTGTTTTGGAACAGATGCGACGGAGGCGAAGGAACTGAGAGAATGGAATGGAGTCTTTACAGGGAGCAGGATGTGAGGAGCTGTAGTCGAGGTAGCTGTAGGAGTCGGTGGGTTTGACCAATCTGGCAAAAGATGGATGTTGTAAGCCAAAAAATAGAAATCTAAACAGGAGAAACTAACCCTTAACACTGTTGACTGACCTAACTGGTTGAATTCATTAATTTTGATAATTTATCTATTTTCATTATGCTTTTCTCAACAGCTTCAATAATCCAGAAACTTTGTTTAATGGCTTACAACACTAAATGGCATCATTATTCTGGTGTGATTCAAAAAGGGCCTTAAAAAAAAGTGTTTGGCATAAAAACTAAGGTAGTTGAAGCACAGGTTTTTAATTTTCCAAAACTCCTTAGATTTGGGGAAGGTCCTGTTAGATTGGAAGATAGTAAATGTAACTCCATTATTCAAAAAGGAAGGTAGACAGAAAGTGGGAAACTATAGGCCAGTTAGTCTAACATTTGTCATAGTGAAAATATTAGAAGCTATTATTAAAGAAGCTATAGCAGGGCACTTGGATAAGTTCAAGGTAATCAGGCAGAGTCAACATGGTTTTGTGCAAAGGAAATCATGTTTAACCAACTTATTGGAGTCTTTGAAGAGTAACATGTGCTGTGGATAAAGGGGAACTGGTGGATGTACTGTACTTAGAATCCAGAAGTTATTTGATAATGTGCCACATCAAAGGTTATTGTAGAAAATAAAAGCTCATGGTATAAGGGGAGACATACTGGCATGGATAGAAGATTGGCTGGCTAACAGGAAGCTGAGAGTAGGCATAAATGGGTCTTTTTCAGTTTGTCAAGATGTAATGAATGGTGTGCCCCAGGGATCAGTGCTGGGACCCCAACTATTTACAATTTATATAAATGACTTGGATGAAGGGATGGATGGGATGGTTGCCAAATCTTTTGATGACATAAAAAAATGTAGGAAAGTAAGTTCTGAAGAGGACATAAGGAGGCTACAAAAATATATGGATAGATTAAGTGAGTGGGCAAAGATCTGGCAAATGGAGTATAATGTGGGAAAATGTGAAATTGTCCATTTTGGCAGGAAGATTAAAAGAGAAGCATATTATCTAAATGGTGAGAGATTGCAGAGCTCTGAGATGCAGATGGATCTGGGTGTCTTAGTGCATGAATCGCAAAAGGCTAGTATGCAGGTGCAACATGTAATTAGGAAAGCTAATAGAATGTTATCATTTATTGCAAAGGGAATTGAATACAAAAGTAGGGAGGTTATGCTTCAGTTATACAGAGCACTATTGAGACCACATCTGGAGTACTGTGTACAATATTGGCCACCTTATTTAAGGAAGGATGTAACTGCATTGGAAACAGTTCAGAGAATGTTTACCAGACTAATACCTGAAATGGGCTGGTTGTCTTATGAGGAAAGATTGGACAGGCTAGGCTTGTATCTGCTGGAGTTTAGAAGAGCAAGAGGCGACTTGGTTGAAATATATAAGATCCTGAGGAGTCTTGACAGGGTAGATGTGGAGAAGATGTTTCCTCTTGTAGAAGAAGCTAGAACTTGGGGTTACTATTTAAAAATAAGGGGTCGCCCATTTAAAACAGAGATGAGGTGAAATCTTTTCACTCAGAGAGTCGTGAGTCTTTGGAACTCTCTTCCTGAAAAGGCGGTGGAAGCAGAGTCTTTGAGTATTTTTAAGTCAGAGGTGGATAGATTCTTGCTAAGCAATGGGGTGAAAGGTTATCGAGGGTAGGTTGGATGCAGATTTGAGGTTGCTATCAGATCAGCCATGGTCTTATTAAATGGCAGAGGGCCGAATAGCCTACTCCTTGTTCATATGTTTGTATGTTCATATGTGTACCATGCAAGCAACCATATTGCACTACTAACCATACCATGCCAACAAGGGTGTCACTAATCAGTGTCACTAACTATACCATGCCTATAACCAGTGGCAGTAACCAACTATGCCAATAGTAATATGCATTTTGATTCACCATACACTTATGATAACTAGTGCTAGCAACCATACTGTACCAGTAACATAAACACTGCCAATACCTATACAAATTGCCAGTAACTATACAAAGCCATTAACCAATGCCAGTATCCATACTGTGGCAATACCACACATACTATAAACAGTAATTATCTACACTGCCTGTAACTATAGCATGCCAATAATTGCACACATTACTTATAAAATCTGACAATGGAAAAGCAGCTAAACTGGTCATTTTTTTGTATGAAGTAAGTGTTGACACCACCATATTCACCAATAAATTTGAGGCAGGAAAGAAGTTACAGCCAGACCAGCAACAAACAAAATTTACTTTCTCATCAAATAGCATCTATTTATAGAGAGTATCTACAAGCTACAGCAAACAGAACTCATGACCAAAACTACAGCAAAGCTTGGTGATAAAAGCAGGATTGTTTCTTCAACAAAATGCAGTGACTGGAGGATGGTGAACTCATACATATTATATGTGTAAAATCAATCTCAGGCACATATAGCAGTGCGGTCTTTTAGTAACCGTCTACTTAATAAACAAAACGCACCAAAGAAATCTGCCACAGAATACCTTCAGACAAAGTTTCTTAAAATTTCTTCCAGGAACTCTGTAAATTTTCTGTGCCTCTGCCTTTTCACAGTTATCTAATGTCTCTCTCACTCTCTATCTCTGTAGGGAATCACATTTTCATTCATTGTCAGCTCTGTGTCCTTCTGTCTCCAATTATTTTATCACTTCTCTCTCTCTTTTTTAAGCCTTATTTTCCAGTATCTGTGGCCTCTCGCTTCTCTGTATCTCGCATATATTCTTTCAAGGTTGCAGTGAATTTTTGTTTTCCTTTTCGATAAATCCCAGGATAAACAGCAAGATACAGCCAACAAGTATCATGTTGAGCATGGATATTGGGATCAGATGCGGGACAGGTACTCTGGAACGTGGAACAGCATCCAGTAGCGAAAGAAATTGGAAGGGTTGAGGTGGAGAGCTGAAACAGGAAGGGATCGTAAGGCTGGAGATGAGAACTTTTTTTTTTAACGCAACAAGTTGTTATGATCAGAAAATTACTTCATTAGTTGTAAAGAACTTTGGGACATCCTGCTATCATGACAGCTGTTATGTAAATGCAAGTCTTACATAAGAACATAGAGATAGGAGCAGGAGTCGGCCATTTGGTCCCTTGAGCCTGCTCTGCCATTCATTAAGATCACAGCTGGTCTGATTGTTGCCTTAACTTCACTTTCCTGCCTTCCCCCATAACCATTAGTCTTGCATTTTTCCACTGGCTGTATCATAATGTGTAATACAAATTGAACTAACAAAGAGGACACTCAGTAGAGTGTATACCCCTGCCACACTGTATTAACTCAACTGCATTATAACATTCATGCATTTCTTGCTAACCTTTTGCCCCATAAACATGCGGCCTTTCCCTGCCTGGTTGATGCTCTATAACTACAAAGTTGGAAAAAGAAATTTTTTCTTAAGACTTTGCATCTCACTGAGGAAGCTTCAAACCAATCCACATCCAACAACCTGCTTTGAAAACTCTGCTCACATTTGGACACCTGTGACAAATTCCATGACTGCAGCTGAGACAATCCACAATGTTCTAAAACAATCAACAACATTGTGAATCAAACAATCCACAACATTCTAAAAAAAAGTTAATTCGCCCTATCTTCCAATGTTAACGGATCGTTTGAAAAATTCTAGGATCTGGGTACGTATCCTCACCAAAACCTAATCAGTTCTTCCTTCGACCATATCCTCTCTATCTACCAAATTTTATTGAAATCCAAATATTAATTTTTGAGATATATTGTTTACAGATGAACAGACTAACACCTTCAGTGACAAAAGTAATGAAAACTGAGAAGAGGCAAAAGACTTGAGATAGGTATATGATGCCAACCAGATGGGAGGTGGATCCTGGAACATTTGGAAGATCCCATAAAGTAATTAGAAATTAAGATCAAGAGTTAGTAAATAAATCTAGCTTGTATGAAAATTATTAATTACCTCTGCAACTGAAAACAGGCAGAGGTAATGTTTTCATCCCTATTTGTTAGACTGTTAATCCCAGGAAGTCCTGCCCATTGACAGCTGTTGGCCAATCAGAGGCCAGTAGCTCTATTGCATGGCGGCACTACTGGGGAGGCAGTGGCTACAGTCAGTATGGCATCCGTCAAAGGCCCAGGATCATCATTGGATCACAAGCCAAAGGTGAGTGATGGAGGTTGGGGGGGGTGGAGGTTGCGAACGTGTGGGAGGGAGGGTCAGCAGCAAGGATAGGGACTCTCAGTGGGCTCCCCCTCCCATTGCTGGGTCGCTCCATCAGGTACTGACTACCTTTGAACAAGGAACCCCCTGGAAGCCCGCAAGTAACTCTGCATGGGTTTGCTTGCCCTACTCCCCATATGGCAAGCCCCCCACCTGCTGCTGGATTAATACGAGCGATAGCAGGTTGAGGCATTAATTGCCCACTTAAGGGTCTCAATTGGCGGCAGGATGGGAAGGTGCTCCATGGGCCCTCCCACCACAGACTTATTCAGGGTGGAGGCAGGAATGTGACTGGGTCCCTACCTGCCTGATTAAATGACCCTGCTGGCAAACTCACCACTGGCGATGGCACAAGATTCCATCCATAGTCTCGGCCCAAAAGCAATCTAGCATTACAAAACTAAATCCTAAACAGACCCAGCCAATCCATATCTGTGCTCGACCTCAATGTGAGCATAGACCAAGTTGTATAAGGCTGCATTTACTACAAGTCTTTAAGTTTAATATGCACCCACCTCCACCACCCCAGCATGGAGAGTGTATTATAATTAGATTTACAGTCTATTGAATGTTATTTTGTCACCAATGCAAAGTCGTTTCAGAAGTTCATCAACAAAGAAGTTGCAGTATAACTCCAGAGTCAGGTTCAAATCTGACACCAGAATTAATTCATGGAAGCAATGTGGATTTAACCCTCACTGTAGGTCTCTCGCTCATATCATTGGTTGAAATATAGAGACCGTAAGACCATAAGACATAGGAGCAGAAATTAGGCCATTCGGCCCATCGAGTCTGCTCCGCCATTCAATCATGGCTGATAAGTTTCTCAACACCATTCTCCCACCTTCTCCCCTTAACCTTTGATCCCCTTACCAACCAAGAACCTATCTATCTCAGTCTTAAATAACTCAATGACCTGGCCTCCACAGCCCTCTGTGGCAATGAATTCCATAGGTTCACCACTCTCTGGCTAAAGAAGTTTCTTCTTATCTCTGTTCTAAAAAGTCTTCCCTTTACTCTGAGGCTGTGCCCTCGGGTCCTAGCCTCTCCAACTAATGGAAACATCTTCCCCACATCCACTCTATCCAGGCCTTTCAGTATTCTGTAAGTTTCAATCAGATCCCCCCCTCATCCTTCTAAACTCCATCGAGTATAGACCCAGAGTCCTCAAACGTTCCTCATATGTTAAGCCTTTCATTCCTGGGATCGTTCTCTTGAACCTCCTCTGGACCCTCTCCAGGGCCAGAACATCCTTCCTGAGATACGGGGCCCAAAATTGCTCACAATATTCTAAATGTGGTCTGACCACAGTATTATAAAGCCTCAGCAGCACATCCCTGCTTTTATATTCTAGTCCTCTCAAAATAAATGCCAACATTGCATTTGCCTTCCTAACTACCGACTCAACCTGCAAGTTAACCTTAAGAGAATCCTGGACTAGGACTCCCAAGTCCCTTTGCACTCCAGATTTCTGAATTCTCTCCCCATTTAGAAAATAGTCTATGCCTCTATTCTTCCTACCAAAGTGCATGACCTCACACTTTCCCACGTTGTATTCCATCTGCCACTTCTTTGCCCATTCTCCTAACCTGTCCAAATCCTTCTGCAGCCTCCCCACCTCCTCAATACTATCTGTCCCTCCACCTATCTTTGTATCATCTGCAAACTTAGCCAGGATGCCCTCAGTCCCTTCATCTATATTATTAATGTATAAAGTGAAAAGTTGTGGTCCCAACACTGACCCCTGCGGAACTCCACTAGTCACCGGCCGCCATCCTGAGAAGGATCCCCTTATCCCCACTCTCTGCCTCCTGCCAGACAGCCAATCTTCTATCCATGCTAGTACCTTGCCTCTAACACCATGGGCTCTTATCTTAAGTTCAAGTAGATAACATCCATTGGCTCTCCTTTGTCTAACCTATTCATTACCTCCTCAAAGAATTCTAACAGATTTGTCAGGCATGACCTCCTCTTGATGAAACCATGCTGACTTTGCTCTATTTACCATGCACTTCCAAGTATTCTGAAATCTCATCCTTAATAATGGACTCTAAAATCTTACCAACGACCGAGGTCAGGCTAATCGGCCTGTAATTTCCTGTCTTGTGCCTCACTCCCTTCTTAAACAGGGGGGTTACATTAGCGATTTTCCAGTCCCCTGGGACCCTCCCTGACTCGAATGATTCTTGAAAGGTCACCACTAACGCCTCCACTATCTCTTCAGCTATCTCCTTCAGAACTCTGGGGTGTAATCCTTCTGGTCCAGGGGATTTATCCACCTTCAGACCTTTCAGTTTTCCTAGCACTTTCTCCTTGGTAATGGCCACCATACTCACCTCTGCCCCCTGACTCTCTTGAACTTTGGGGATGTTACTCATGTCTTCCACCGTGAAGACTGACGCAAAGTACCTATTCAGTTCCTCTGCCATTTCTTTGTTCCCCACTACTACTTCTCCAGCGTCATTTTCCAGCGGCCCAATGTCCACTTTTGCCTCTCTCTTACCCTTTATATATCTAAAAAACTCTTGCAATCTTCTTTTATATTACTGGCCAGTTTACCCTCATATTTAATCTTCTCCCTCCTTATTTCTTTTTTAGTTGTCCTCTGTTGGTCTTTGTAGGCTTCCCAATCCCCTGGTTTCCCACTGCTCTTCGCTGCATTGTACGCTTTCTCTTTAGCATTTATGCTGTCCCTGACTTCCCTTGTCAGCCATGGTTGCCTCGTCCTCCCTTTAGTATGCTTCTTCTTCCTAGGGATGAATTTTTGCTGTGTTTCCGAAATTACTCCCAGAAACTCCTGCCATTGCTGTTCCACTGTCTTTCCTGCTAGGCTCATCTCCCAGTCAATTCTGGCCAGCTCCCCCCTCATGCCTCTGTAGTTGCCTTTATTCAACTGTAATACCGTTACATCTGATTCCAGCTTTTTCCTCTCAAATTCTATCATATTATGGTCAGTTCCTCCTAAGGGTTCCTTCACTTTAAGCTCCCTTATCAAATCTGCCTCATTACACATCACTAAATCTAGAATTGCCTGTTCCCTAGTGGGCTCCACCACAAGCTGCTCCAAAAAACCATCTCGTAGACATTCCACAAATTCCTTTTCTTGGGATCCACTACCAACCTGATTTTCCCAGTCTACCTGCATATTGAAATCCCCCATGATCACTGTAACCTTGCCTTTCTTACACGCCTTTTCTATCTCCTGGTGTATCTTGTGCCCCACATCCTGACTACTGTTCGGAGGCCTGTACATAACTCCCATTATGGTTTTTTTACCTTTGTGGTTCCTCAACTCTACCCACACAGATTCTACATCATCTGACCCTACGTCATTTCTTGCTATTGATTTAATTTCATTTCTTACTAACAAAGCAACCCCACCCCCTCTGCCAACCTGCCTATCTTTTCGATAGGATGTATATCCTTGGATATTTAGCTCCCAGTCCTGATCCCCTTGCAGCCATGTCTCCGTGATGCCCACCAAATCATACCTGTCAATTTCAATCTGCGCCACAAGCTCATTAACCTTATTTCATATACTGCATACATTCAGATACAACACCTTCAGACCTGTATTTCCTGTATAGCTCAACTCTGTGACCAATGTATTTCATGAATGATGATTTAGTTTTTTCTAGTCACTGGTTAAGAACCTTTACTCCTTCTTCCTTGGTTAAGACTCGAGGCAACAGTCTGGATCACTGTCATTTCTAAAGTCAGGGCCACAGCAGGGTTGTGCTTCAGGGTGAGAATACAAGACACGGGACCCAGGAACAGAGTCCTCAATAAAAATATAAGCTTGTGTTCCAGGCCCCAGGCTACCCACGAGCAATATTAGAGTACATCTAGCAGTTTTAAAAATAAAGGTCCTGATGTCTTAGACAAATACAGACTACTGCTATCAGTGTCTGAAGTAAACTGGAGCCTTTATATATTGTAGCGTTTTTACTCAAATCTGCAAAACTGAACAAAAGCTCACCCATTGTTCACCTGCACAGCACTCATAGCATGTCACCAATCATCCATCACTTGTCCCTGTCTTGACTCATTTCCCATACGTTTTAAGAATTTGGTCGCAATAATTGTAGTTTCTTGATGGCATTAGGTCCAGAGTATCTTTCGCTACCAATATAATGTTGGTTAATATAGTTAATTTCAGTGTTGCCATTGACTTAGTTACAGCACACAACCAAAAATGCAATCATATCGATGTACAGCAGTGGGGTTAGACTGAAGAACACTGGAGATACTGATTAGTTCTGTGGTAAAATATGTTTTGGAAAATAAACCAGAGCGGGCTCCTGATATCTCAGTTGATAAATACACTGCTCAATGTGGACCTCAATTGTCCAGACAACTGGGTTGGAGGCTCAATGATTGACTCTTGTTCTGCTGGGATCTCACATGATACCTCAGGCCAGAATTATTCAGGAGCCCCTTTGTGGTTACCCAACAGACAGGCAATGAACAAGATGAGATAATGATCAGCTACATCAAATGGGATGGCCCTTGGAAATCTCAATTGGAAAGCACAATATGATGGGGGCAGAGGCCTTTTCACTTGCTCTGAGAAGATCTATCCTTGCCACGGTAACCTCAGGAATACACAAAGTGCATTTTGGTTTGAAGGCAGGTTAACAGAATGTAAATTAGTCATGAATCCTTCTATGTTGGCATGAATCATCTAGAACCATAGGTGGACTTCATAGACTGATAGTATGGAAGATTTGGGGGGAATTCCAGAACGGTGGTGGGGGATTGAGTCAGAATGCTGGGCTGAATTTTCACTACTGAGGTGGGAAATCACCCAACTCATCAGACCTGCCTAGGTATAAAGTGCCTGTTTGCCCATTATTTTCAGTCTAGAGAGGCAGCTGCAGGATGGAGTCGAGCCCATTGTCCCTGGACGCAGATCAGAGCCCACGACAGGGACAGCTGGATGCCAAAACAGATTAGTTCAAAGGCATGCTTCAGTTCTCTGGGACTTTGTTCTAGTTGTTTGGATACATTTTAGATCCTCTAACCCTGACCCCCATCACCTCCCCACTGACTTTCCATGCCACCTCCATGCCCCCATGCCAATTTAGTGCCAACTCATGCCCCCATACACCCTCATTTCCCTTTTTAATCTCCATGCCAACACAATGCCAAGTCATGCCCTCCACACCCTATCAATGGCCACTCATGCCCTACTTGCCAACTCATGGCCCTTCAATGCCCATTCATCTTGTATACACTATGTACAGAATCAATGAACCCTATAGTAACAATGGCATGTGTGAAACTGCTTAAAAACACCCGTTTATAATTTTCTGAAAAAACTGCTGCTGTTACAACCCTGTAAAAGTGTCAATAAACCAGACTATTGAAGTACCAATAACAAAAGCTTTAAGTACTTGACATCTCTTTATCTTGTGCAAATAAATATTGAGCCATTGGCAAAAGAGATCACAGAAAAACAGCTTGTTATAACTTCATATAACTGTCAATTAAGCAACATCCCCACTCTCCCTGTAGTGTAATGGGTTAATAGAATAGTTATGCCAATGAGTGATGTAGACTATGATGCCTCAGTAACATCAGCAGTCATATGCTAAACTCTCTCTCTCTCGGGAGAGATAGCATGGAACACTCTGTACTCAGGAAAGACATACCTACTCCGTAAGTAACCTTATATATAGTTTTAATAAACCAGTTTAAAGAAAGTATCAGAGTATGACTACAGTCTCCTTAGGTAAGATAGGTCATGCATACCATAAGCCAGCAACTATGCCGAGAATGTATGAAACATGCTGGCAGCAGTGGTGATACCAGTCCAAAGAAGCATTGGTACCATCAATGGAACCTGGCAGGAAAGTGAATTAAAACTTGGTAGCAGAACAAATGTACAAACCTATGGAGGAGGAGAAAAACTGGAGCGAGCTAATAATGTCCGTACCTGGTGAGCAGCCCCAGGCCCTACCTCGCATTTATGAAAGTCTTGAGGGCCCACGGAGGGGACAAAAGTCGGGGTTATGGAAGAAGCACTCCCTCTAATATCGAGCAGCATCTGGCCTTCATGCTAAAGAGCAAAAGCACCAGGTCAGTTCATCCTTTGTGCTTTGTGTCCAGTAGTCAATGATGTCCTCCTGAGGCACGGGATGGAAGACTTTGCAGACTTTGACACCGTTCTCAAAGCCTTCGACATATACTTTAGCCCAAAGTGAAACCTAGTGATAGAGCAAGCATGCTTTAACCAAAGGTCCTAAAGACCAGGGGAATCAGATGAATTATTTCTCACCAACAAATACCATCAAGTAGCTCTTTCAGATATGGGGTTTTGAAAGATCAGCTCATCCGTGACCACGTAGTCATTGGAGTCCATGATGAGAGACTCTCCAAATATTTGCAGACCAAGGATGACCTCACTTTAAATTAAAGGGTTCAATACACGAGGCAGGCCAAACTCAGAGAGATAAACCATACTATAATTCAATGTGACTCTGAGGCTCTAGACAACTGTGTTAACTGGGGAGGCCCACAGGCCTCCCACCCCACCCACTCAAAAGCCCAACAAAACTGGCGAAAGGGCAGGAAACCCCACAGCAGCTATTTTGAGATGCTTACGTTGTGGTGAACAGAAACAACACACATGCCAAGGTTTCCCAGCAGGGGGTGTAGAATGTTCCCAGTGCAGGAAGACTGGACATTTCAAGCGCTTCTGTAAGTCCAACAACTTTAATAAAGGAAGAAGACAAGAGAATATTTATGATACACACGCCATCCAAGAGATTGGAAATCAAGATAGAAACTAAAATTACAGAGTTTCTAGGGCAAGTAAATGGTCAGTAACAGTGCAAGTTAAAGGCTTTGACACCAACTTTAAAATTGACACTGGAGCTGGATTGGCTTCAAGATTGGCTTCAGCCAATACTCTTTCATCCATCAGATATTAAACTGCGAGGTCCATGTAACACAAACCTTCCAATCAAAGGCAGGCTAATTGCTCCTCTTCAGAGGTGTGTTAATTCTAGTGAAGCGGCAACTGAGTCGGATTGTCGTTCTGCTCACAGTTACTTACCTTGAAATCCAACCACTCCTATCTCAGGCCAGGCAAGATCTGTGTAGCGTAGTGGGTTCCCACAGCCTTCTGTCCAGGGCTGCAACTTCAGAGGGAAGGAGGACACACCCCCTTGTTTATGGCACCAGCTACCGTAAACCAGGTAATTTTAAAGGTCCAGCCACTTTGACAAGCCAGGGAGTAGGTAAGTGTATAAGGTAAGTGGGTAGGATTTGGGGGGATTATGGGGGGGTTTGAGTTGAATTGGGTCAGGCTTGGGGTGGAGATGCGTTGGGTCGGGTGGGACCTGGGGAGCGGGTATCAGGTCGGGTCAGGTTGAGCCTGGATCAGTGGGTCAGGTCAGCTTTGGCCAGGGAGCCGGTTCAGGTCAGATCGGACCTCGGGGATGGGTCAGGTCGGATTGGGCCGGGGAACTGGTTCAGGTCAGGTCGGGCCTGAGGCACTTGGGTCAGGACGGGCCTAGGTGTCAGGGGTCAGGTTGGGCCTGGGGGGCGGGGCAGAGGTCAGGTGTGGTCAGGCCTGGGGTGGGGGTAAGGTGGGTCGGGTGGGGCCTGGGGTGGTCGGGTCAGGCCTGGAGGAAGAGAGTAGTCAGGAGGGTATTGGGGGTGGGGGGGTTGGGAGTTGGGGGTTGATCAGGGGGTGGTTTTAGTGGGTTGGGGGAAGTCCTGTGGAAGGTCAGGGGGTTTGGGGGAGATCAGCCCAATCGTCACCCAGAAGCTAGATGTGGTTCTAATTCTAATTCTTTCTAGGCAACTATTGCTGTATGACAGTCGGAACTATCCAAACTTTGTGATTTAAATTGCATTTTTGGATGGTTCCCAAAGGAAGTTTGAACATCCCGGGCAATTGCTGTGCTAGAAACCTCTGGAGGTTCCCCAGCACAACCAGGGCTACTCCTAGATACACTGCCCCAGAGCCCAGAAGTTACAAACCATTGTTACAAGGGGCGACAGATCATTGATTCTCTCTACATTGTTCACAAACAACGCACATGCTTATTGAGTGGAGATGTTGATATGCTACTGGGAGTGCTGGACAAACCAGCTGATGACCAGCATTTGGACAAGTAGATGCCTTTAAACAACCTTTGAAGTTTGATGTAGAACAAGTGGATTTTCAGCCTACAGCAACCGAGGAGGTTTATTCAATCAGCAGTAATTTCCTTTCCATCACAGAGACACCATCCACCTGACCCCAAGCAGATATTGAGATTGTGGGCCTCTCAGTTCTATCCAAGGCTAGGCCAGAGGATACGGATACAGAAGGCACTGGGGCAGACAGTGGCCATCCACAAGAATATTTTTTGGATCTGGGTTGGCTCTTTGCTGAAGAAGTTAATGAGGAAGAGGCTGTTGCTGTTCTGAGTGATCTGTTGGAAGACGAGGCCTTAGAGGTTGAAACTTCATCCCAATGGACAACTGAACCATATGGAGTCGCTATGTTTACTGTGACTGAGCAGCATTCAGATCTTTATTCCACTGAATCTACCAATTCAATGTCTGGTGTACTGCTGGTTAACCAGGAAGAGTCTTCCAGGGAGAACAATATGCTTGATTCCATGCTTGAGTTTGTAGAGGATCACACTGCCAGAGTTGGTCGCAGTTATTTCCATGGGTGAAAGTAAATTGACGCCCATACTTCAGCCCCAGCTGAAAATCCTCTTTCCACTAGAGCTGCACAGAAGCCAAGGCAGAATCTTCAGATCTTCTACAGCTTCAGAATTCCTGTAAAGCAAATTCATCTACAGGAAATTTGTCTTCACACCGTCTTAGAGATTCATCCCTTGCAGAAAATGGTGCTGTTCTTATCTTCTTCTCCTCAAAAATTCTTCCCATTGCCCAAAGTGGAGAAGCCTTACACAGAGAAAAATGTGGCAATGTTTCCACTGCCTACAGGAAGTGAACTTCCTTTCTGAAATACCATCGCAAGATCCTTTCTTCATTTCCTGATATGCCCAGGGCTTTGTTGTTTTTCTTCTCGTCATCCAGATTCATTAGAATCTCAGGTCATCAATACCTTTTTCACCTTCAATGCAGCAGTGAATGATACGGCTATGAGAGTCTTCACTGGAATTGACGATCCTTCATCTTCTCAGGTCTTTCCCCAGTGTGTTTCGAGGGAGCAGAAGATTCCTGAGCGATTCCTAATTTCTTTTCTTCTAGTTCAAGAGAGTTCAAGGATTGCTATCCTTCAGTCTTCTCTCTTGCATCAGTCTTCCTTTGAAAAGGCTCTTACAGTTCAGCAACCCTGAAGTCTGCACTCCGATTAGCAGCAGCCCCGTGAAGTTGCTATCCCATTTCGCTCATGATGACGTCCTCCCAGAGAAAGACGAACGCCTGCATGTCGCCAAGAGATCTTCCCAAAGAGCCAAGCACACTGTGGGAGAGTGAATCCCTCATAACAGTAGCTTAGATAGGGCAAGGAGAGGTGGGAAAGAGTAGGAGTAGGAGTTGGGTAGAATCTGTACCAGTAAAAGGGAGTTACAGCAAGGCAATGTAAATAAAACTTAGGATGGGATTTTCCAGCTCCACCTGCTGCTGGGATTGTCTGATCCTGCTGAGAGTCAATGGACTTTTGGCTGGGTTGCTGAATCTCCCCTGGCGGGTCCCACCACAACGGAGTCGGAAAATCCTGGCCATAGTTTAATATTGTTGTTCAGGAGTTGATAGAATACTCTGTGGGGAGATGTAGTGTAATGGGTTAATAGAAATGCTATGTTAATGAGTGATGTAGACTATGATTTATCAGTGACATCAACAGTCATGTGCTAGACATTCAGGAGAGGGGATGGAACACTCTGTACTCTGGTGACTGGGTTATTAACGCTTTCCTCATTAGCTTCTTAAAAGTCAATGGCTCTACAAATTTTCCCATCCTGCCCACGACAATGCTTGTCAGTGGCAGGACCAGAAAATCCCAGCCACAGTGTTAGTAAACCAGTTTAAAGCAAGTACCAGTGTATGGCGATAAGATAGGTATGTAGATAAGATGGGTCATGCATACCAGAAACCAGCAACCACGCCTAGAATATATGAAGCACTCTGTGTAAACAAAGTTAATTCTTTTATGAGAGTCTGGGCTCCTGGCTAAGCCTCATGATGCATGTCGTCCTAATGACTATCCAGTGACTCCTGCTGTGTGTGTAGAAGATACACAGAATTAGTTGTCAAAGGCTAACTCTAACCCTTCTCTTCCCTTTAATCCAATTCTGCAGGCTGTGCCCTGTGAATTGACTGCCTGACATCCCACCACTCAATGGGTAGCAACATGTCGCAGGACTCCTCGCCACTTTTTCTCTCCTAATATCCAGGAATGATGGGCCAACTGCAATGCTACCCATTTGAGATCAGTTCCTTCAGCACGAGAGCATGGCTTATACCGGCAACCTTCCTGCCCCATGTGATTCAGTGAAGAAGAATGTCTGAGACAAGGAAATTGCTTTTTCTGACCGACAGCCAATCATTTCCAAATGTCTGGTGAGTTGTGGCAAACTAGCAAGTAAAGCAACTCAGTCATCCATAACTGAGTAATTAATAGAAATTAACACATTTAGGGCTGTGTTTTAACAAAAAGGATCCAAAAAACAGAAAGTGTTAATGACCCAGATTTTCCTGTGCAGCATCTGCAGTTAGTTAGACTTGCCCTTGCAAATGTAGGTTTTTTTAAAGTTTTTCTGTGGCAAGTTGCTTAAAGTGGGAACTGATAACTTTGCAATGAGGGGAACCAGGCATCTGGGACCTGAGTGAATTGGACAACCAACAGGGTATCTTCTTAACCAATCAGACTGAAATAGTTGTAACAGGAACTGAGAAGTGTACATAAGTGTGGGTGAATCCAATGTCAAATCAAACATCAAGGTTGATGTAAAAAGAGGGAAAGAAAGGTTGGATTAAGTGACAGAGAAAAAAGAGACAAAAAGGAAAAGTAAAAAGAAAGTTTAAATTTGAATTTGGCATTTTTAAAATCTCCAACAATTAAAGCATGCTGGATTGAGACTCCACACTTCGAATAGTTAACTTTCAATGCCAGAAAAGTTGATTGGCGGTAATTAACAATTATCACATTGTTAAAAGGGCAGTTACACTTAAAAGGACAAGAGTTAACGTTTTATAGCAAGTTTTAATCAAATCTACCACAGAAATACAGAAACATCATGACATTGCAATGTATTTTGAAGCCATGAACTTACTGAATGGTGGAGCAGGCTCGAGGGACCAAGAGGCCGACTCCTGCTCCTAATTCGGATGTTTGTATGTATGGTGGACATTGAGATGCTTTTTTTTATGAAATGGCAACGCTTGAACAACAACTTTTGGATATTTGTGTTTAGTCACCAGTGAAATCAACCCAGAGTTACACTGAGTGCAGTAGCGGGTGGGGAAAACGATGTTTTACCCGCCTGCCACAATAGTAGCGTTTCATGCCATGTCGTCCCAAACCTGCTGCGTTAATTATGCATTCCTGGGAAACACGCCATTTTGATGGTGGGAAGGCTCTCATTCATCTGCCACCCCATCACTCTCGCCACTTCATCGTGCCAGCCACCACATTTAAAGTGCAGCCACATGCACACTTCTCAGCGCTTCCAGCCCAGGACTGCTGCACATGGCCCTGAAAGGCAAAAAGACTGCCCAGGTTTAATGACACATCCCTTGAATGCTTTTTGGATGCCATGGAGACATGTTGTGATGTCCCCTACCCCCACCCTGGCTGCAGGATGGGCAGCAACATCACCAATCCAGTTTGGGAGGTGGTGGCTGCGGTGGTCAGTGCCTACGCCCTGCAATAGAGGACAGTCACCCAGTGCTGCAAGAGGATGAATGATCTCCTCCATTCCGCCAGGGTAAGTCACTCTTCTCATCACTTTCAATTCGCACACGCACAAACCCATCACACATCCATAGGGATCTCACTCACTGCCAAGGGACATCACCATTCATTCTCTCACACACACCTTCATTGTCCTCATCCCGTCCACTGTAACCACTCACCACCCACACATGCCAGGCATACTTATCATCTGCTTACACTCGCTCCATCTCTATTCATGCAGTACAAGCTGGCACACAACAACAAGGGGAGGTCACAGACCGGTGGAGGAATGCCTGAAATCAAAGTCATCACAGATTTTGAAAACAGAGTCACCCAGCTGGCCAGCAAGGATCTGGACCGGTCCTGTGCTGACAGTGAGGTCAGCGATGGTCTACCAAGTGAGGATCCAGCAATGCAACATCCAACAGGCAACCGTGCTGTGAGTGATGTGTCCAGTTTCACAGGCCACTGCCCATGCACTAATTATCTCCCCTTGCTTTCACAGGCACATCTGCCAAACAGCCGACAGAGTCCATGACCTAGGGCCTCCAATCAAGCCCCGAAGAAACCTCTGAAGAGGAATCTGGAGGCAGCCTCATTGAAGTCCCATCACAGCGCTCACTCTCACCCTCCACCAGCGCAGAGACACACACCTCGGTGGGACCTAGCTTTAAAGTAGCCTCGGGATCACAATCTGGTGAACACATCGCGCTTCCTGATCGACAGCAGGCAGAGGCAAGGACTTCCCAGGTGTCCAGCATTTGGAGAACTGCTGGAGGCCAGAACTTAGCTGAGTCCGAGTCAGATGAGGAGCCTCTGGACTCGGTCATGTCACAGTTGCTGGATCTGCAAAGGCAAGTTCGGGAACATCAGGAAGGGATGTCCGCTGCACTCCTCAGATTGTAAGACACGAAGGAGGAGTCTGTCTGCATTCAATCTGAGGGATAGCGGCAGCATTCCAACGTGCTGAGGTCAACACTGGTCGGGTGGTGGCTGCCATGGAGATCTTGGTCCAGGACGTTGCTCCTGCACTGCTGCGCAGGCTGAACTCCATCACAGGTGCCATAGTCGGCGTCCAACAGTGTGTATGCAAGAGGGGTGCCGGGCAGCTCAATCTAACTCCAGCTACCCTTTCTCCTCAAGGAGTCAGCCTGGGGACCCCCAGCACCCATAGGGAGGAGGATCAGCAGGTGCTCACCATGGGGCCACCCACCCAGGTGACTCTGGGAGTGTCCAGTCCACCCGAACCCCCTCTTCCTGTGACCCCAGCAGCTCCAGCTCCACAGCTTGAGGAGGGTGCCACTGCCACAAAACAGGACCCCGAAAGCAGGCCAGGGCCCTGCAAGTCTCGGCCCTCCAGAAGACGCCCATCAAGGTCATCACAGACAGGGTGTAGAAGACAACAGGCTCCGCTGTGGATGTCCGGGGAGCACTAAGACATAATGGCAGGTTTAGGAAGGTTAAGAATATGTAGTTGCACAGCCTGGGCATGGGTGTTAATCACTTGTACATAATGTTCATTATTGTAAATAAAATCTCAACAATGTCTCTGTGCCTATGGCTTCTTGTTCTGATGAGCAGTGTTCGTGTTACTCAGAGGTTCTGCGCAAGATAAAGGCAGGTGTCTCAGTCCAGGGCCTCTTCCCTGTGCTCTGTGCAGCCTTCAGACCAAAGTGATGATCTGGCCTCATGCTCCCTGGACACATTAGTGATGCCTGCACCTTGAGGGTGCTGGTCATTGCTGCCAGAATGTAGTGGGCAGGTGTCACAGAGTTCCATCATTCTCTCTGCGTGGCTCTCAGCACCTTTAAGGAGGGGCTGGCCCCCATCTCATCGGCATCTGTGACCGATGACGCTGTGATCCTGAAGGGGTCAGGGGCTGAAGGTGGACAAAGGATCAGGTGATTTTAAAGTTTCGCTGCTGTGTCCCTATGATATGACCCTGACCATAAAGTGAGTGAGCTGCCCTCAGACAGACAGGAGTCAGACATTCTCAGAGTCTATGTGAAGATCTATGGAGTGTCCTCACTGCATGTCGTCATTAGCCTCCTGCAATCGAGCAGTTATGAGGACCTCCATTGCGTCTCCATGACAGGAGCATTATCACAGAGGGTATGTGCATTACCAAAAGCCAGACTGGATTCAAACATTCACAGATGCAATGTGAGGATCTATGGTGTCTCCTCACTGCATGTCGTCATTATCCTCCACAAATCTAGCAGCTGTTAGGGCCTCCAGAGCCTGCCTTCTTCATGTGGCCAGTGCGGGGGCCTCACACCTGTCTTCATCGCCTTCGAGGACCCCCTCACCCTCATCACCGTCGACATCCTCCTCATTGCAGGAGACCTTCTGCTCTTCCATCTCCTCCTCAGCCAGCTCCTCTCCCCGTTGCAGCGCCAGGTTGTAAAGGGTGCAGCAGACGATGATGATGCTTGACACCCTCTGTGACTACATTGAAGGGCTCCACCAGACTGGTCCAGGCACCGGAACCTCATTTTCAGCATCTCAATGGTTTTCTCCACCAAGTTGCGAGCTGCAGCATGAGCCTCGTTACATTATCGGGGACTAGGGCTACCCGCACGGGGTCATCAGCCTCATCCTCTGCGGGTAGCCCTAGTCCCCGAGGAGCCAGCCCTGCAGCCTCTGTGGACCCTGGAAGATGTCAGGGATCTGTGCCTGACTGAGAATGTTGGAGTTGTGCACACTCCCTGGAAACTGTGTGTAGTCCTTCAGGATGCATTTGGGGTAGTCGCATTCCAACTGCACATTCAGTGAATGGAAGCCCTTGTGGTTGAAAAGGTTGATTGCATGTTGCAACGGAGATCTGAGCACCACACCAGTGCAGTCGATCGAACCCTGCATCTGTGGGAAACCCAAGATCAGGGCGAATCCAATTGCTCTTGCATCCTGGCTCTCTTGCTCCTGGGTGAAATGCGTAAAGTTGTGTGCCCTCGAGAAGATGGCATCCCCGACCTCATGGATGCATTTGTGGGTGGAGGCTTGTGATATCCCACAGAGGTCACCTGTGGAGCCCTGAGAGGAGCCACTGGCATAAAAATTGAGCGCCGCGGTCACTGTCAAGGCCACGGGCAGTGGATGCCCTCCATGTCCCTGATTTCTAGCCTTCTCGCCATATTGTCCGCTAACGCTGCCGGGCACACCTGCCGCCAGCAGGCACGGAAAATTCCGCCCCACACATTTGCACCTTGCTTAAGTTGTTGTATCATTTCCTTACGAATAACAAATAATAGGGAATGTCTTTAACCTCAGTGTTACTTTGATAGCAAATTTTGGTCCAAATGTGTTTTAACAATCCATTATGAAAACTCATATAAGTACATCAAAGCCAGGAATCACATAATCATAAACACAGCTGACCATCTAACACCGTCAAAACCAAATTAACTGATTTTCTATTTCCCCATGCTGCCTCTGTGCGCAGAGTGTTTGGCACATTGGCCCATGTAAAAGGCGCTACTCATCCAAAAGCAATTAATTGTATGCAAAGCACCTTGGATAATTTGGAGAAGTTATATGGTGCTATTTGATACAATTCTTTGTTTCTTTAAGAGTAAAATCAAACAAAATGCAGAAAAGAAATGGACCCAGACACAACTTCACTGCAAATGGGAATAACACGTTAAACATTGATCAAAAGCAAACTATCAACTTACACATCTGCTATCCAATTAAGTGATTAGTATAAAACCTGCTAAAAGTAACATGAATTTCCTCACCATGAATGGATCTTCGAGAAAGCAGATCAAAGCATTCTGACATTATTACACTAACCCTAGAGACAAGAAAGCTTTGAAATCAGAGTGCACCCTCAGTGTACAAAGAAATTCTCCCTTTCCAAGTATAGTTTAAAATGTCAACTTTTATTTGATATTCCCAGATTATTGTGAATTCTTCTATCTGGCAGTTGGAACCCACTTTTGTAACACTACACGTACATATATTTTTTAACAGTCAGATGAAAGAAGATTTTATTCCTTAGGATATAATGTAAATTTGAAGAATTGTGATTACTAAGAAATGTGGTTGGTTGAATTACAATGTGGAATCTAACATATTGATTTTTTTTTAAAATTGTCTCTCAATTTCTAATGCTTTAAACATAATGGTCTGGGACAAGTAACGTGTAATGAATGCTATGGAAGAACAGAATGAAGCTACAATGCTCCTAATCAATAAACAACAAGAAATGGAATTAAATCAAAATGGTGTTTGTGTGTGTGTGTGTGTGTGTGTGTGCACAAGTGAAAATATATATCTTTGCATATAGATGTGTGGATCTGTCTGTGGTTAAATTTGTGTGCGTTAATTTACTTAACTGTGTAACTGTACCTCACACCAAACATTTCAACATGTAAGCAGACCAGGATCTCTGTGCACATATCACATTGTCATCAGTATATTACATTACTGTATATACACAGATCTTTCATGGCATTGCTTACAGTGAATTGGAGGATACACAATTTATCAATAAATTCATATAACACTTTTAGGAAGTACATTCTATATGCAAAAACTTTTATTATAGTTTAGTTACATTAAAATATGCCATTTGAAAAATGAGCCTCCTATTTATTAATTATTTAATTTCATGTTTTTATAATTTCCCATTTTGCTGGAATTCCAAAATAAGGCTGATGTTGATAAAGCAAATACAAAGTATGATGAAAGCGAGTAATCAAATTGTAAGAGCCATCATAATTCAATAGCTATGGTTGATACAACATGTGACTTTTAGATCTCTTCTAATGAAGAAAGAGCTTGTATTTATCTCCCAAAGAATTTAACAGCTAATGAGATACTTTTAAAGTGTGTTTATTTTTGTTTTGTCAACAACATGGCAGCCAATTTTCATGCCATTTTCATCAAAAAAAACCTTAGAAATATTCTGGTTGCTTAGTAAATGCAAGCGACTGCTTTCCCAAACCCTCTGGTGACGTCCAATTGAAAATTATTTTCTTCATTCAGCTTTCCTGCACCAAGCAATTTCTCATCTGTGGTGACTTCAATTGCAGTAAGTTTTCCTTGCTTCTATTTCCCCAACATTTCCACTCTCCTTTGTTCCACTTGTTCAATCCACCCAACTTATGCCCTTTAAGACACGCGGTCTGCTTCCTCAACTCTCTCCTGACACAGCTACCTCTCCTTGACCCAATACTTGCTGACATTGTTAACTTTCCTCTTTCTGTAAGATTGCCCCTTTCTCTTCAAAGTGGTAGTCCCTGCTCTTCAACTTTCATCTACTTGTTCTTTCCAATTACTTTTTCAACTCTAGCCTTATTTTCCTCTTTAAGGTCCTCAAATGCATTAATGCCACCAACCTCTAGCCTGTTTCCTGCACCATACCAGTGTGAGGACTGACCTAAACAAAGCACCAGTAACATTCTCTGACTGCGTCAACACTTTGGTAAGGTGTGTTGTCTTCCTTGATCTATCCTCAGCTTCCCTGTTCTCTGTCCCAGCAGCTCAATGGTAATATATTACATTGGTTTCATGCCTATCTGTCCCAGTTTACCCACTATATCTCTTACAGTGGCTTCTCCTCACTATCCCATGCAATTACCTATGGTGTGCTCAAAGATTCCACTTTGACACTTAGTTTTGCTTACTCGGGTTGAAAGGTGTCAGTTGCGCAACCGTGATGGTGTCCTGTTTACTCTGCAGCAACATATCTCACCTCCTACCTTATCTCACCCCAACTGCAGTTCAATCCTTGTCATGTTATTGTCTTGTCTCCTCCAATGTTCTAGTTACAAATCTATCTAACTGTACTCTGCACACACTATAACTCATTGAAAACCTACCACTTGCGTGATATATGCCCAGCTCCTTTGCCAGCCTTGTCCTCACCAAACTTCCCCTGATTTCCTGTTCCTCAGCACATCATCCTTGCCTACAAATTTATACATGCAACCTCTGCAACCCTCTGCGACAGTATTTCCAGGTCCTACAATCTGTCCCTCTGACTCTAATCTATTGCGCATCTTTTCCTCCCCCCACTTCAAAATGAGCAGTACAACATTCAGCTGCCACACCCCTAAGCTTTGGAATTCCCTTCCTAAATCACTTGCTCCATTGATTGCCATCTTCAAAATCCACTCAATACCTATGTCTTTAATACCATGCCTTTATTCACCTTACCAACTCTGTCCTCTGCCCGGACCAATATTTAACCCTCAATCAAGATCACAAAGACGGGTTGTCTGATCATTATCACATTACTGTTTGTGGGAGCTTTCTGTTCTTTCTTTACTGAAGTTATGTAAGTGCGGATATTGTGAAAACTTCTGCTTCTCTGTAAGCTCTTGAGTCTTAGCAATTCACTAAAGCAGAGGAAGCTCTGATGAGTTAGTAATACTCACCATAACATACCTACTGGGGAAGGATCAAGGAATAAAGAACTTTTGAACAGTGGTAGATTTACTGCTTGAAGAAACTCAATATGTTTAATTGAATCTCCAGTGCTCTTTCTAATGCCCATTGGAGTATGAATGATCTCCCTCTAGGTCGAGGTCTGCACATCCATTCAAGCTCATACCCTCTGCTGGGCTCATTGAACAGAGGAAGGTCTTATTGCTGCTAGCAGGATCTGCCGAAATCAATTACTCATCCCCACCTATATCGTGCTTGTCTTGACCTAGAGGACTTGTGGTTTGAAGATGAAAATAGATACAGAGTTCAGGTTTCTCAGTAAAACAGAAATACTCTTATATTCAGAAACTGAAGCTCACACCATAGGCGTATAAGCTGTTGAATTTAAACTGAAAGTCCACACACTCACAAACAAATACTAAGTTTTAAATATTGTTCGTCTTTGTTTGGCTGAGCCTTTCAAAGGACAGGCACACCCGGGCTCTTGCTCAAAAATAGCCTTTCATGGTCTGCAAAACTGAAACATGCCATTGCGTTTAGGATGAGCTGACAGTGGAGCAATGCATGTGAGGCATGTTGTAGAATTTGGCCCTCCTACGACTTCCAGAATTAAATATTCATGGGAAGCTCCTATTCACACAACAGGCTGTGTGTGGAATCTGGAATTTTAAAGAGAGCAGTTAACTTGGTGCTGTAATTAAGTCTGGGTAAAAAAAAAATTACATAATGAGGTCAGCACTGAGAGAAGCAGCTTCCTGTCTAAGACCCCAGCACTATTCAGCAAATTGGAGTCATTTTACCCACTACAGGCCAGCTCTCAACTTCTAAATACAGAGCAACATAAAGTACTTTGGGATGTTGTGAGGTCACAAAATGTGCTATATAAATGCAAGTTTTTCTTCCTTTTTTTAATTCATTCATGGGATGTGGGCATCGCTGGCTAGCCCAGCATTTATTGCCCATCCATAATTGCCCTTGGGAAGGATGGTGGTGAGCTGCCTTTTTGAACTGCTGCAGTCCCTGTGGTGCAGATACACCCACTGTGCTGTTAGGGAGGGAGATCCAGAATTTTGACCCAGCGAAAGTGAAGGAACGGTGATATATTTCCAAGTCAGGATAGTGAGTGGCTTGGAGGAGAATTTCCGGGTGGTGGTGTTCCCACCTATCTGCTGCCCTTGTCCTCCTAGATGGTAGCGGTCATGGGTTTGGAAGGTGCTGGTGTCTAAGGAGCCTAGACTGTACCTGTGTTACTGACAAAGATAAGGTTGAGATCACTCTGTGTAAATTGCATGTATTTTGATTGCTCATCAACAAATGTGAAACTCAAGTGCACTTGAATCAACAGCCAATAGGGGATTGCTTTCTGGAACTCCCAGAGGATTTGGATGTAAATGTGTAAAGAGATGCAAGCCCTGAGGCAAGGTATAACATTATCCAGCAGTTTCCTATTGCAAATGGTTAATTTATTTGGGTATTTATTTCTTCATATTTATACTTAGGGCGTGGGTGACACTGGCAAATTGTATTCATTGCCCAATCAAAGTATACATATTTAAACCATACCCTCAGAAAACTTTACTGATTGTCTTTCCAAAGCTTTCTTGGAACATGGCAGCCCTTTTACTTCAAGGCTATTCTGAAGCATGGCACAAACACAACAGGCTGCAACTTATATCTGAAACTGCTGTTACTCACCGTGACTTCACACAGCAACTTTCTCAGACAGAACCAAGATATTTGATGCCTATTCAATTGCTGACCCACAGGACACATATCTGTCACTGTATCCACTGCTTAAGTTTACAGCATCTGAGACTAGTTTTCTGCTTGCAGGACAAGATGGCATGTAATAAACTGAAACAGACCCAAAATAAATAAGGGACCACAAAGTATAAAGTCCTACGACACAGCAGTTTGAATGTGATTCATATGCCTTTTACTAGATTGTCAGGCTTTCTTTAAAAAAAGTCTGTACCTTTAAGAGCTTTCTTCCCATGAAGCGATATTGATGTTGGCTTTTAGCACTCATTCTGTATGAAGGTGAACAATGCCAGGAGAAAACCAGGAATGGAAAGTCGTGAACTGAAGGAAAGTTTTCGATCTTATTTTCTTGCCTTTGCTCACCACTCCCTGCCAGCAGTGCCTCTATTGCCAGCCACAGTTTTCCTTAAGATTACCAATTCCGAGCAGTATGTTTCAGCTTATTGGCATGAATAGATTTGCTGGTCACCTCTTAGTGTCATTAGATTCCACATTGGTGAAGAATCCTGCTTCAGACACCATGAAGTCAGCTTCGTAGTCTGGAGTTTTTAACTGCAAGCCTTTATCAACAACTCTTAACTATGTCCATATTTAGAGTAGAAGGTACAGGTATGGAGCTGATCCCATTCTAGGTCTTAACCCAAATGTGTTCATCTCCAGACTGACCCTGGCTCTGGGTCAGGTGTCTTCTTACATCAGTGTGTGGGCGTTATTGCACTCAGCCCTACATTAACCCTTTATGTACCAGACCTTCTACTACAGTTGGCATTGTGAAATGCTGGCCATCATTAATAATAGCAAGAAAAGAGAGTGGATTAAAACTTGTTCATAAGCTGGTAGTGCAGGCTACCAGTTAGAAACAAAATAAGCATGATTTTAGACTAGATCTTTATGGCCCAAATCAACAGTACAAAACTAACCACTACTTTGGCAGGCACAGCCCTAAGATGTAAACCAAAATTGGAAAGAATAAAAAAGCTTGTTTTGTGCTAAAGTATTGTGATCTATTCCTCTAAAGCTGTTATTTTAATCTGCATAGTCAGTTCTTGGACACTAACTCTACAGTTTAGTCCAGTTGCACTCTATAATATGCCTAGAATTTACAAATTTTACAATTGCTGCAGAGACCAATAACTTTTTAAAAAGAGATCAAATTTAGAGTTACTAGCAAATGTTTTAAAATGTTTTAAAACTTCTACTGTAACAAAAAGCATGATTGACTAAACACTATTTTCTTTTTGCAGGAAACTTATATTTAATGCAAGATGTGTCTCTTCGATTCGAGACCGTGTCCCTCCCATTTTCGGGTGTGGTAGCTTACAAAGCTAAGCAGCTTCTGTCTCTGCTGACCATACAGAACTGCTGCCTGTTTGTGATATTCATTGATTTGTACGGAAGCCTGTAACCTGATCTCAAAAATAGCTTCCTCTGTTCTCTTCCGCATGGCAATGTGAAACACATTAACCTTGCATTCAGGTAGAAATGCTAATCAGCTATCCTTGACCCCAACTCTCTTTCATCTTAGAAGTACATGGACAATTTACAGCACAACTGTTTATAACCTGGTATCTTCAACACCTTTCTGGGACTTTGAGAGATTCAGAGTCGGCACATTGTAAGCTCATAAACTTCTTCCATTGTTTCTGAGCATAAATGCCTTGCACCCTTTTCTCAGTAAAACATCCTAAGCCTTCTTTTGGTCTCTAACAATCATACCACCCAGATTGCCAAGCAGACTTCAGAACAGGTGACATGAACCTCTTCACTTATCCTAAATTTAAAGTTACAATCCTAAAATATAATAGTCTTATAAATCTCATAATTGTATCACAAACAGTGAATCTTCAATGTAACATAAGATTCTTTTGTAAGTGTACATTGTAAAGAACATATCTTTTTATTTCTGTTAGACTGGGGATTAAAATTACAATGGCTGCAGTTTGAAAGGCATGTCTACTGGAACTGTGTGAGGGATATATACAATGTTGCTGTCCTAGAACAGAGTGTGCCATAAAAGACAGAACGGTGCTGAGGAGGAGTCCGGTCTAATGGTAAACTGCCTGGCAACAATATTTTTAATTGGCTCCTGACCAGGTGACCCAGGTTTGTGTGAGAGCAGTGCAGAAGAAAAAAAGTTCCTAGCCTGAAAAGAGAAAAGACCTAAAAACCCTTCTCCTGTGTATGTAAGATTACAGTAATTCTACAAAAATAGCTAGCTGTTTGTTTTCCCCTCATAGCTCTATGATCTCCCCTCTCTCTAAAAAACCCCTGCCAAGAGGAAAAGGGGAAAATCACCATTAGAGACATTGAAAAGCAAATGCTCAACCAGCGAACTAAAGTCTAAAATTGCTGGGAAGACCACTTTGTGTCATCAACAAACAACTGAAAGCAATTTGGAAGACATCGATCAAAATCAAACCCATCAAATCCTGTACTCCAGAATTGGTGCTATTGAACTGCTTTATCCCACCCTTAAAATCCATGTTTTTGTGTGTCTTATGTGTTTTGTATGTGTGTATGGGGATTTAAGAAGGGGTAGAGTTTAGGTTATAGAGTTAGAAATTAGCAGTTCATTGTTTTTTCTTTTGCCACTGCTTAAAGACAATTTGTTCAATTAACAATTATTTACTTATTAAGTTTACAAACCTGGTGCTCGTATTCTGTTAACCTAAATTAAATAATTAGGTGGTTTGATCAAACTTTTCACATTAGTCGTGGCTCAGGGCGCAGTGGGGCTTGATATTGCAGTGCACTACCCCCTGTGAGTCGTGACAACATGCATTCAAAAATAATCAATAGTACCAGACAGAATCTTTCAGTTTATAACTTGCCTCTATTTTATCCAACAGTACAATATTTTAGTCTCAAATAAACAACTGCTCTACATATAAATAAACATTTGAAATATATATAGAACAACAAATGACTGAGGCCACAAGGACAGTGCAAGTTGTGAGAGCTCAGCAAAGCTCATGTAGCCTGTAAATGATAAGTGGTCCTCAGCATTTAATCACCTTGGGCCTGAAATTTCATACTAGTTTTCCCCAGTTTCCTGCAAAACCTTTGATGGGAAGATCAGCAGAATCCCCTGCGGGGAAAAAGAAGTAAACAGCTGTTTGCAGCTTTTTCTGCTGGAATTCTGCTGGTTTCCGACAAAGTTCACAGCAGAATATTAGGAGAGCCTCTGTGGAATTTAAGGGCTAGTGTTTAGCTCAGTCATAGGTTTTGAATTATTTTGTAAAGTCTATGTATTTCTTCAAACAGATTTGTCCATGGGCAAATTAGTCTGTTAGTTCAGTACACTGCACACACGGAAAACAGAAACACAGAAATATTACAGTGCAGAAGGAGGCCATTCAGCCCATCGTGTCTGCATTGACTCTCTGAATGAGCAATTCACTTAATGCCATTCTCTCCCTGAAACCTCGACTTCACCTTTGCTTGTTCCAGACAAAGCCTCTTGATGTATTCGGTGCCCTTCCAAATGAACCTTGTCCAGCCGGACACAGGCCAAGGACTCCTATGAGCTGGTGGGGTTGTCTGACCTCTTCAAGGATGCTTTGAGAACATCCCAAAAGCATTTCTGCTGTACTTCTGGGAGCCTCCTGCCACAATAGAGCAGTTTTTTTTTGGGATTCTGGTGTCAGGCAGACATGTCCTGCCTAGCGGATCTGTTAGTGCTATTAAGCAGCTCTCAACGCTTCAGGTTCCACATGAGAAGCAGCTGAAACGGTTTTGCAATGGCTTTATGGCAAAGGACCTTATGTAAATTCCCAATAACACCATGCAATCAAATTCAAACATGTGCAACTGCTCCATATTTTCGCTACTGACTGATAAACAAAACTTAATTTCACAGTTTACATGCTGTAACAGAGCTTTGCCTGGCAGGGGGACATATTGGAAACTAAGGCATGCCCTTCCCAAGATTTTCCACCATGAAAATTAAAATCCTGCATTCATGATGCAGATTCCCAGTAGGCAAACCTCCGCAACATGGAAAAGATTGGCAAAGTAATTTCTTAAAGCTGCATGAACTGACAGCATCAAGTGCGCACTATAGTTTTCTATCATTCCTACCAATACATTGACTTATCCTGCCCAAGAAGAGCTTTTCCATCCCCCCATTAAGGAACCACTATGTTTTATATATTACTGTTGGATGCTCTGTAGAGTATCTGAAGGATAAAAATAATAAATAAATAATATATTATTCTTCATGTGTTCAGATAAAAATAAATAAATTTGTGTGCCTCGTGTAGTGCAGTTACTGGGCTTTGAACTGTCTGTATGAAGGGAGTAGGGAGCCTAGGGTTAAAGTGGGAAGAAGCAGATGGACAGAGTTAAGCCTAAGAATGGCAAGTAACCCATGGTAGCCAGAAGATAAAGCGATCACAATGTAGAAAGAAATAAGCCATTTTATTATCGAGAAATCACTTTTCGGCCTTTGTCAAATAACAGCTCAGTACTGTAGGTATTTGTGCATCTGTAGTTTAATTATTCATTAGAATAGTGAAGGTTGAGTCTTAAAGTGGCATAAAGTAATATTCTCTTTTTTATTAAGATCTCTTTTTTTATTGGATACCCAGGCCAATTAGATGCATTTCAAAAAATGAAAAACATTATGCTCAACTCAAAGTTAGACATGAAAACAAAGCTGAGAATCCTGGATTGCTGCTTCACCTCAATTTTGATAGACGGAAGGGAATGTTAGACAATCAGTGAAGCAATGCAAAGAATTGAGGCTGCAGAGTTGTGGTTTTTAAGGTGAATAATAAGATATCCTGGACAAGTCACACTACCAATGAAGAGGTGCGAGTAAAACCTGAGACCAAAGGAACTCTGCTGATCAAGATCAGGAAGAGACAGTTGAAATTTCTTGGGCGCATAATAAGAAATCATCACGTAGAAAGTCTGATGCAGATGGGAAAGATCGATGTTTAAATGGACAAAGGAAGATCTTTCTAAAGACCCTCGCAAACTGGATGAATCTATCACCAAAAAAGATGATCCATGCCTCCAGAGCAAGATTAACATGGAGTCCATGGTCACTGTTGGGGCATGGTACCTGAAGAGAGAGACCAAGGCCAACCACCTTTGCATTCAACAAGCGTAAGTGTTTCTATATATTGAAGACAAATGGAAGTATTTGCTGACGGGTGGAATCGTCTCAGGTTTGCACAGAGTGTGGTAGCAGGTGGGTAAAATGTTGTGTTACTCACTGGCCGTGATGACAGGTTTTCACACTGTATCATCCCAATCCCGCCACCTTACTTATACATTCCCACGAAACACGCCATTTCAATGGCGGGCAGGCTTTCATTCGCCTACCCACCATCACCTTGCCACTTCATCACGCTGGGCGTCATATTTAAAGTTCAGCCACACACACACATCTCAGTGCTTTAAGGCCATGGCAAGTGCAGGGAAGATGTTCATGAAAGGCAAAAAGACTGCAGGCCCCAGGTTTAGCGATACATCACTGGAATGCCTTTTGGATGCCAAGGAGGCCCACTGCGATGTCCTCTACATTGGCTGCAGGATAGGAAGCAGAATTACCAACCAGGTTTGGGAGGCTGAGGCTACGTGGTCAGCACCAATGCCCTGCAAAAGGGGACAGCCACCCAGTGCCGCTACAGGATGAATGGTCTCATTCTCAACTCATACACCAATCACACATCCACAGGGATCTCACACCTCAAGGGTCAACACCACTAACTCTCACACACACCCTCAAATCTCCATCAGGCTCATATCCTCTGGAGCTCACGTCCTCATTCCTGCCCATGGCTCCACTCACCACACAGGCATTCCACACAGTGCCATGTGTCCTGCTCACACTCTCTCCATCTGTTTTCATGCAGGAGAGGCCTGCTCACATCAGCAGGGAGAGGTCCCAGACCCGGGGTGGAGTGGCCCACATTAGGCCCCTCACTCACTTTGAGGAGTGTGCCATCGTGCTGACTGGTGAGGATGTGGACTGTGTCTACAGTGATGGTGAGGTCGGCGGCGAACACCCGTTTAAGGATCCTGCACCACATCATCTCTCCCTCAACGCAACTGTGAGTGCTCCCTATCCTGCTATTGACTTTGCTGCCATGCACTAATTATCTCTACTTTGGTTCACAGGGAGCTCTGCCGAGTGACTGATACCCTCAACCAGCCAGTCCCTCAGCTCCATCCACATCCTCACCTCCAGCCAAGAGGACGCCTTCTCCATTGAAGCAGCCCAGAAGACCCTTCACTTCAGAGGGAGCAGGTGGCCCACGCATGATTCTGGAGGGAGAAGTGTGTGTGTGACAGGGCCTTTCGGAGCCTCGTGCAAGCCTCTCCCACACACACAGATCCTTCCCATATCACACTCACCTCAATATCCTGAGCATTTTCAATGCTGCCTGCTGGGGTTCACTTTCAGTTGTCCATCTGAGCTGCATCTCCGCCCAGCCACTGATCTCCCTTCCATACAGCACCTGATCTCATCCACCACGACTCGTTTAGATTTAGCAAGCATGGTCTGGTCTCACTGCATTGTGCATTCCCCAATCTTTTACCCTCCACCAGTCACCCATTTCCTTTCCCCCATCACAGTTGACCACCACCCCCACCCCAGCATCACCTTCCACTTCCCCTCCGTGACCTACCATCCACAACCCTTTCAATTCGGCAATGCCAAGGTGAACTAGCACATTCCCTTCCTTCCCAAAAATCCCACCCCCATCCACATCCCTGACCTCCTCCTTCCCGCCCCCAGGGTCCGTGTTTGGCTTCGGGTCCCCACCAACCACCCTCGCCGTGCCTTCTATCGCTATTGTTGAGCCCTCACCCTCCCACTCTACCACCTCTCTCTGCCCTCGGTCATTCTCACCCTCCCTCCATATCACGCCCACCCTCAATTCACTCCCCAGGAGGCAAACATGGGCCTATATGGCCCCTCCTCTGCACGTTCACCCACACATCCCCCCACTTCGCAACCAGTCCTCCCCTCCGCACCCCTTCCCCACTGGAACCCCTTCCCCCTCCGAGTCCTCCCACCCTCCTCCAGACTCCCCCTCCCCCACTTAGTGCCTCCCCCCCGACTCCTTCCTCCAACCTCAGTTCTTCCTCCAGCCTCACTTTTTCCTCCAGCCTTAACACTGCCCACTTCCTGACTCCTTCCTCCACTCTTACTTCTTCCTCCGCCCTTACTCCCTCCCTTCTCGATACCCCTTTCTCCCCTCGGACACCCTCCCCTCTTCGCACTCGTTCTTCCCCCCTAGACACCTTCCCCTATCCCCCCTCCTTTCTCCCCCTGAACACTATCCCCTTTCTGCAACCCTTCCTCTCCCCGGACACCCTCCCCTTTCGCACCCCTCCCCTTCCACCCCCCACTTACACCTACCTCCCCAGTTGTCGTCTTCTCCCCCGTTGCCCCCTCCTCCCCCTGTTCTCCCTCCCCGACAAACTCCTCACCGACACCTTCATTCCTCCCTCCCAACCTCACCCCATCCTGACACTTATATTCCCCTTCTCCCAACTTCACCACCACCCCACCCCCCCCGCCCCGACACCTCTTCCTCTCCAAGTCTATCCTCGCCCTTCCTCTCCCGCCGTCTCGACCATCACCCGTTGTGAGCATCAATGGTGGGTGTTGAACTTCGCAGCAGAGCCATGTCCTTGAGAGTCCACCCACATGCCATGGACATTCCTCCAGGTGTGGCGTTGCTGTCGGGCTCCAGCATCCTCTGCCCCTCGGATGTCCACAATGTGAGCAAAGCCCTGGCGAGTAAGTCCTGACTTCTGCACGTCACAGTTGTCAAAATGTGCTCTACATCAGTGTGATTTCCCGCTGACCTGGGCGCAGAATCCAGTTGGGGGGAGGAGGTGGGGAGGACGCAGAACGATTCTGACGGGCAGGCTGAGTAACGATTTGCTGATGTATTACAAAGAAGTGTCCGTCCATGTCGATGTCCAATGGCGGAGAACGCAGCCCGTCAACTGGCGGGCTGAGCGGACGATCGCAAACCGGTTTCACGCTGTCGTGAAACCAATCGCGCCATATTGTCCGCTCACGCCCGACGCCAGCGGGCACGGACAATCCCGGCCGAAGTATCAAAAACTGATTTTGTGCATTGACAAAATTTCCCTCACAACATGAACACCTAAATATTCAACCCCCACAGCAAACCAGTAAGTTTAATATTGCAGTAACATGGCCTCATCTCTTCAATATCTATTGGAGCCCTTCAGGACTTCATGAGCCTGAGGCAGTTCTGCAGTATCCAAAATGAGGGGCCAATTTTAACTCTTTGTAAGGGGATGGGTTTTGAGTGAGTTAAAATCTCACCTCAAGTCTGCTAACCATTAAACAGGTTATTCAAAACAGAAGAGAGGAGTTCTCTTGGTATCCCTCGTCCACGTCACTAGGAATAGGTTAACAGGGCATTTATATCATTGCTGTTTGTCTGCTCTTGCTCTACGCAAATTAACCTGTCGTGTTTGCCTGCAAAGCAAGAATGGCTTCACTTTGAAAGTAATTCATTGGTTCTAAGTCACTTCAACATATCAGGAGAACATGAAGGGCAATTAATGCCTTTCCTTCTTAAACTAGCTTCAAATTTCAATTGTTCTAGACTAATCCTGTTATTTGTAAAATGCTGAAATTAAAAGTTGAAAATCCTTTGGAAGAATTTTCCGTGCCCGCTGGTGGTGGGCGTGAGCGGACAATATGGCGCAATCGGTTTCACGATGGTGGGAAGGCAGGTGGTGATTGTCTGCTCAGCCGACAGTGGGCCGCATTTCCCACCATCGGTTGTCGTGAACCTCATTGTAATACATCAGCATATCACTATCAGGCCATCCCGCCAGGCTCTCGCACCCCCGCTGAATCGTCCGTCCACGTTGGCGGGAAAGCACGCCGACGTGTTTCACAACAGCACGCAGGCCACGTGCACTTGGCGGCCATCACTTTGGGGGAACTGAGGTGAGTGAACAGCAGCGTTCTCCACAGCTCGTCAGGGTCGCCTGTTGCTTTGCAGGCTTCAGGGCGCTAGGGGGGTCGGGGTTAAGTGCCACCCTGCCTCGGATGCGGCTTTTGAGGGTGAGGGGGAATGGGGGGCAAGCACAGCCCTGCCTCTGAGGTGACTTGTGAGGGTAAGGGGCAGTGGGGCGGGGTAGGTGCAGCCCTGCCTCTGAGGTGACTTTGTGCATTTCGCCCGGGACCAGGACAGCCAGGATGTAAGAGCAAAAACAGAATTACCTGGAAAAACTCAGCAGGTCTGGCAGCATCGGTGGAGAAGAAATCAGTTAACGTTTCGAGTCTTCATGACCCTTCAGCAGAACTGAGTATAGTTAGGAACAGAACCATACTTCTTCAGAGAGGGCATTTCTTGAAGAGAGGTGGCAGTCAATTAAACACAGAGATAAAAACAAAAAGCTAAAAGCTACTGCGGATGCTGGAAATCCAAAACAAAAACAGAATTAATTACCTGCTGAGTTTTTCCAGGTAATTCTGTTTTTGTTTTGGATTTCCAGCATCCGCAGTAGCTTTTAGCTTTTTGTTTTTATCTCTGTGTTTAATTGACTGCCACCGAGCGATTGGATTCGCCCAGATCTCAGAATTCACACAGGTACAGGGTGCAATCAACCGCACTCATGTGGTGCTCAGATCTCCATCGCAACACACGGTGAACTACATCAACCAGAAGGGATTCCATTCGCTGAACGTGGAGCTGGTGTGCGACCACCAGAAATGCATCCTGCAGGTATGCGCACGGTTTCCAGGGAGTGTGTACGACACCTACATCCTCAGTCGGTCACAGATCCCTGGAGTCTTCCAGGGTCCACAGAAGCTGCAGGGATGGCTCCTCGGGGACAAGGGCTACACACAGAGGTCGTGGCTGATGACACCCTTGTGGTGGCCTCAGACTGCAGCAGAGCGACGCTATAATGAGGCTCATGCTGCAGCTCACAACTTGAGGGAGCAGACCATCGGGATGCTGAAGGTGAGGTTCTGGTGCCAGGACCGGTCTGGTGGAGCCCTGCAGTACAGTCCACAGGGGGTGTCACGCATCGTTGTCATCTGCTGTGCCCTTTACAACCTGGCGCTGCAACAGGGTGAGGAGCTGGCTAAGGAAGAGATGGAAGAGCTGCATGTCTCCTCCGATGAGGAGGACACCAACTGGGGTGAGGCTGAGAAGATCCTCGGAGGCAACAATGATAGGGATGAGGCCGTTGCACTGGCTAGTCGAGGCAGTCCCAGAGCTGCTAGATTTGTGGAGGATGATGACGACAGTGAGGTCACCCCCATGGATCCTCACATCGCATTAATGAACATTTGACTCCAGTCTGGCTTATGGCAGTGTGAATACCCTCTGTGATAATGTTCCTGTCATGGAGAGGCAGTGGAGGCCCTAATAGTCACTCAATTGCAGGAGGATGATGACGACATGCAGTGAGGACACCCCATAAATCTTCACATAGCCTCTGAGAATGTCTGACTCCTGTCTGGGTGAGGGCAGCTCACTCACCCTCTGTGATCAGGGTCATATCATAGAGACACAGCCATGAAACTTTAGATGCATCTGATCCTTTGTCCCCCTTCAGCAGCTGACCCCTTCAGGAGCACCGCATTAGTGATCAGAGATGCTGAAGAGATGGGGACCAGCCGCTCCTTAAAGCCGCTGAGTGCACACAGAGAGTATGAGAGAACTCTGTGGCGCCTGAACACTACATTCTGGCAGCAATGACCAGCACTGCCGAGGTGCAGGCATCAGTAATGTCTCCAGGGAATGGAAACTTTGGTCTGAAGGTTACACAAAGCACAGGGAAGAGGCCCTGGACTGAGACACCTGCCTTTATCTTGTGCAGAAAGGTTTCACATCTGAGTGACAAGAACACTGCTCATCAGAACAAGGAGCCATAGGCAGGGAGACATTCTTGGGAGTTTTTTGACAATAGTGAACAGTATGTACAAGTGATTCACACTCGTGCCCAGGCTGTGCAACTAATTCTTCTTAACTTTCCTAACCCTGCTGCTATGTCTTGGTGCTCCCTAGATATCCACAGTGGAGGTGGAGGCAGCCTGCTGACTGCAACACCCTGTCTGTAATGACTTTGGCGGGTGTCCTATGGATGGCCGAGACTTGGGGGGCCCTGGCCTGCTTTTGGGGTCCTGCTGTGTGGCAGTGGCACCCTCCTCGGCCTGTGGAGCTGGAGCTGCTGAGGTCACAGGAAGAGGGGAGTCAGATTGACCGGACACTCCCAGAGTCGCCTTGATAGATGGCCCCGGAGTGTGCACCTGCTGATCCTCCTCCCTATGGGTGCCCAGGGGCCCTAGACTGACTCCTGGTGGAGAAGGGGAAGCTGGAGTAAGACTGGGCTGCCTGGCACCCCTCTCGTGTACACACTGTTGGAGACCGACTATGGCACCAGTGATGGAGTTGAGCCCGCGCAGCAGTGCAGGAGTGAAGTCCCTGACTAAGGTTGCTATGGTAGCCGCCACCCTACCAGTGTTGACCTCGGTGCGTTGGAATGCCGGTGCTATCACCTCAGCCTGAAGATGGACGGACTCCTCCTTCATGTCTTGCAATCTGAGGAGTGCAGTGGACATCCCTTCCTGATGTTCCCGAACTTGCCTTTGCAGCTCCAGCAACTGTGACATGACCGAGTCCAGAGGCTCCTCATCTGACTCAGACTCAGCAAATTTCTGGCCTCCAGCAATCCTCCGAATGCTGGAAATCTGGAAAGTCCCTGCCTCTGCCTGCTGTGGATCAGACAGTTGCACACCAGATTGTGAGCCCGGGGCTACTCTAAAGTTAGGTCCCACTGAAGTGTGTGTCTCAGCGCTGGTGGAGGGAGTGGGTGAGCGCTGTGATGGGACTTCAGGAAGAATGCCTCCAGATTCCTCGTCAGAGGTTTCCTCAGGGCTTGATTGGAGGCCCTGGGTCATGGACTCTGTCGGCTGTTTGGTAGATGTGCCTGCGGAAACAAGGGGAGGTAATTAGTGCATGGCAGTGGCCTGTGAAACAGGACACATCATTCATGGCATGGTTGTCTGATGGATGTTGCACTGCTGGATCCTCACTTGGTAGAGCAGCGCCGACCTCACCATCAGCACAGGAACGGTCCAGATCCTCGCCGGCCAGCTGGATGGCTCTGTTTTCCAAGTCCATGAGGACCTTGATTTTGAGAATTCCACCACCGGTCTGTGACCTCTCCCTGTTGTTGTGTGCCAGCTTGTCCTGCATGGATAGAGATGGAGAGAGTGTAAGCAGGGTGCCTGCCAGTTCAGATGATAAATGTGCCTGGCATGTGTGGGTGGTGAGTGGTCCCATGGACGGGGTGAGGACAATGAAGGCATGTGTGAGAGAGTGAATGGTGATGTCCCTTGAACTGGCAGTGAATGAGGGCCCTGTGGAAGAGTGATAGGTTTGTGAGTGTGTGAGTTGAAAGTGATGAGAAGAGTGATTTACCCTGGCGGAACAGAGGAGATCATTCATCCTCTTTCGGCACTGGGTGGCTGTCCTCTTCTGAAGGGCATTGGCGCTGACCACCGTTGCCATTGCCTCCCAAGCTGGACTGGTCATTTGTTGCCCATCCTGCGGCCAGAGCAGGGGGTACAGGATATCCCGGTGGGCCTCCACATCATCCAGCAGTTACTCAAGGGACCCGTCATTAAAACTTGGGGGGGGGGTGCTGCAATCTTCTTGCCTTTGAGGGCCATGATTCCTGGGCAGCAGTGGTGAGCTGGAAGCAATGAGCGCTGTGCTTGCGTTTGGCCTTTAAACATGGCGCCCGGAGTGATGCAACAGCAGGCGGGCGAATGAGGAGCGGCGTGTTTCCCGGGAGTGCGCAAATAATGAGGCGGGTTCAGGACGATATGGCGTGAAAACCCCCTATCGCCATCAGCGGGTAAAACGTCATTTTACCCACTCGCTACCACACTTAGTGCAAATCTGGGAAAGTTCTGCCCCTTGTTCCTGACACTATCTACCATTGCTAATCCACTAATACCCCAGACACACTTCCCTGAAGGAGGGCACAGGCCAAGGAACAGTCAGGGCTAACTTGTGACATGTTTGTAAGGCTGTAATTGTATTTCGTAACATACAAACCATAAAAAGGCCTCTAAATTTATCTGCTAGAACTTTACACAAATATGCTGATTCACCTAAAATAAAAGCAAAATACTGCAGATGCTGGAAATCTGAAATGAAAAGAGGAAATGCTGGAAAACCTCAGCAGGTCTGGCAGCATCTGTGGAGAGAGGAACTGAGTTAACGTTTTGAGTCCGTGTGACTCTTCTTCAGAGTTGTATTTGGAAGTCTCTTGCGTGCTAAAGAGGTCTAACATTTACTTAATTGCAGAGATGCTGAAAAGGCGGCTTAGATAAATGATAAATTTAATAAATACTGCAAGGCCATATAAATTCATATTGTAAACTCACCAATCCTGTTGCGTCGCTATAATGGAGCAATTGTAGTGTAAATGCTAGGAGCTAGGAGTGCGAGGCTAACCTAACACTGGAATGACGCAGAGCAACAATCCCTGGAGGAGTCTGGAGTCAGGTCACACATCAAAGCAACAGCATTTCACTATTAAATCTGCCATGCAATGCCATCTCCAGTAGAACCGCCCAAATATTCCAAGCTTGCAGCTATTTTTCACACTTCTGCAGAACAGACGACACTACTGTAATTTTTGACTATTTATAATTTTGCTACGCATTTCTTGCTGAAATTACATATATGTCTCAAATAATTCCGTCAAAAAAAAATCAATAAAACTGTTATTCAAACTGATTAAATTCTTACGCCGTTTCAACATTAATGCAATTTTATAGCTTTCCAAAAGTTTGCTCAGAACTGAAAGACCAGATTCATCTAAACAGAAAGAACAAACTGAATCTTGTAACCATACACGTGTTAAATTTCTAGAAGTTACTAGACATGGAAGGTCAGAAGACATATTGGACAAATAGGGAAAATAAAATAAATGCTTCAGTTTTTATTAAGTCTAATTGATCCTGAGTTCAACACAATTTGAAACATATGCTGAAGTCCTTCCAACATGTATAATGCTGATTTAAAGTACTTCTACAGTTATACCAGTTACCTTCCGTTTGGCATCTTCTTCTCCATGCTCTTGACCTTTGACTTCCCTGCAGATATGAAGGAGTCTACTTACACACGAGGTCACACGGCAAGCCCTACAACCTATCAAGGCTGAAAGTGAAGGCAGAAACACATCTCGTCCTGATCAGAGAACTCCTCTACGTTGATGATGCTGTGCTAGTCGTCCATGTGGAAACTCAGCTACAAAGACTCTTAGGCTGTCTCGCCCATGCCCAGAACTTGACCTTCCTGACTATAAATGTCAAGAAAGCAGTGATCAGAAATAAGGTGTTGCAAATCCACCCCTGACCTGATTGCACTAAATAACACCCCACTAGAAACGGTTAGTAAATTCTGCTACCTTGGGTCCACAGTGACAGACGATCTGTCCCTTGGTGCAGAATGTTATGCATGCAAAGGGAAAGCAGCTCCCACCTTACGCCAACCCATGAAACACACATGGGATAATATCAAGCTTTGGACTAAGCTGATGGTTTTGAAGGCCTGTCTCTCAGCGTCGTGTTGTATGGCTGTGAGACATGGACAATTTACAACCATCAGGAAAAGAAGCTTAACAATTTCCCTTTTCCCTGTCTGTGAGCATTATGTGTATATCCTGGCAGGACAAAATGACCAATGCAGCAGTCCTTTCAAAGGCAGAGGCACCAAGTTTGTTAGCGCTCATCAAGCAGAGGTGGCTTTGTTGGCTCAGGAACACCTGAAGGTTGAAGACCATGGCATACCCAAGGCCCTTCTACTGGTGAGGTAGTTGGAACTAGACAACCATAGGTCACCCAAAGCTCTGCTTCAATGCTACTTGCAAGCTCAACATGAACGCCCGAGACATATATCATTGCATCTGGGAGTCACCAGCTGACATCACAGGCAAATGGTGACACCCCCAGTGGGCTGGCATGCACCAGCATGATGCCCAGTGACTACGGTAGTTTGGTAACAGTTGCCAACATCAAAAACAACAAACCACAAATGACATTTGGTAGCTTGATGGCCTGAATTTTAGGCTTGGCGGGGGAGCGCAATTGTCGTGAGCAGAAGCTGATGTGAAATCTGCTCCCGCCCCTGATCGGCTCCCGAAATGAATTTCATGCTAGCTGGCCAGTTAAATGCCGGCCAGTGTGAAACGTGCGCTGAGTGTTGGAGGAGTCCATGTGGAGCATAAGCACTGTGTTGGCCCAGAGCTCTGAACGCACACCATCCTCCATGGATAGAGTGGCGATTCTAATGGAGCAGCAGCTCCAAGAACTCAATCAGGGGTTTCTGGGGTTGTGTTCAGACCTGCGACCTTCACACTGGTAGTGACCTCAGCAGGTCACTGTCAATGTGAGAGAAGGAGGGAGGGGGGAGAGACAGAGGGAGGGAAGGGGGAGAGAGAGAGGGAGGGAAATGGGGAGAGAGAGAGAGGGAGGGAGGGGGAGAGAGAGAGAGGGAGGGAGAGTGAGAGAGGGAGGGAGGGAAGGTGGGGGAGAGATAGAGAGAGTGAGGAAGGCTGGAGGAGAGAGGGAGAGGAGGATGGAGTGAGAGAACGCAGGAGATCGCTTCCACAACCTTGACAAGCCGCGATGGCTTTCGAGTGTTTTTGAGTGTTTATAATGAATCCTGTAGGCAGGATCATGTTTCCGAGTACTTCAATACTCATTCCAAATTACACCATTTGAAGTTAGATCAGCAGTGGTTGCTTATGAACTTTTATAAATGCTGAATTGATGTCAGATTTTTCAGGTAGGGAAGGGGTCTCACAGGTGATTATTTTTTCCTTGACACATATGTAATGGTGCATGTATATCTCTCCCTTCAATATTAATATGTTAGATCATCTGCAGTGGCCTTGGTGTGCATCAAGCAATTGTTAGGGAAGAGGCCTGGGAGTCATGTGTCACACATATAATGAGGTGCAAAGTTTATTTCAAAGGTTGGGACTTGAGTGGAGGGTGAGAGGAGTGCCTCATCAGCACTGATCAGTAAGGTAGTGTTTCCCTTTCCATCGTTTTGACTCCTTGCTTTGGAGTCCTAACTGAAGGGCCTCTGAATCAAGGCTTCCCTGGTCTCCATGCCTCCCATTAGCACCTTCAGATTGGGATCTTGCTCCTCACCCTAGAGCAGTTCGGGCTCCTCTCAGACTCAGCATTGAAATTGTCCTCTGAGGCCTCTGGAACAACATCACTGTCTTCATCCTCCAATGGTTCCCCCCCGCCCTTGAGAGAGGCCGATTATGCAGGGTGTAGCAGACCAGTAGAACAAGGGAAATGCATTCCAGAGGATATTACAGTGATCCCCCCGAGTGGTCCAGGCAGTGAAACTTCATCTTGAGTAGGTCTAGGGTCCTCTCAATTATTGCCCTTGTGGAGGCATGACTGGAGCTATAGCCCTCCTCGCCTGCAGTCCTTGGGTGTCTTGGCGGAGTCATTAGCTGATAGACTTTGTTCCCCTGTAGCCCGCCATCCAAGTGTGCTGGTGCAATGAACAGCATTGGCACCTGGGAATGAGACAGGGTGTAGGCATCATGGCAGCTTCCTGAATACCTGGCACAAACCTCACTCTTGTGGTCACACACAATCTGGACGTTTAGAGAGTGGAAGCCCTTTCTATTGACAAGGGCAACTGGCTCCTCTGCTGGTGCCTTTATTCATGCAGCCAATGGCTCCCTGAATTCAGGGAAATCTTGCAATTGCGGTGAAGCCTCTGGCTCGCTCTGCCTGGCTGGCCTTGTCAGTCCTGAAGTGAATGATGATGTTGACCCTTTGGGACAGTGCATCTGTGATCAACTTGATGCAGCTGTGGGCAGCAGATTGCGAGACTCCGCAGAGATCTCCCACTGACCCTGAGGCAGAAAAGTTCTGGGCCACTGTCACCTTCACAGCCACTGGCACAGGGAGGCCACCTACACAGCTGGAGGCTATTTCAGGGCTGATCATTTCGCAGATAGGAGTACCTGTGTCCCTGAAGAGGCGAAACCTTCTTCGGCACTGAACCTCTGACATGTCCAGGTAGTATGATTGCTGCCTGTACGCTCTACCTGCTGGGTAATGGCACCTTCTCTGAATCCTTCTGCCTTGCAAGTCCCGTTGTCTCTCCACCCCTTCTGGCTGTGCCTCTGGGTCCATAGGGCAGACTCTGGGATGGTGCCTGTGAGCATCTGGCCTCCTCTCCCTTCTGGCCCTCTCCTCCTCACCTGAAGGGGTCCCTCCAGCTGAGCATACAATCCCAAGTTTGTCCAAATGGTTGCATAGAAAGCCTCTGCAAATGTTTGGCAATCAGAGAGTTATCCAAAACACCATAAAAATGCCAGAAACGATCACTACACCAACTACAAACAACTCACAGCAAAACTCCTAACTCCCCAGCTTACCAAGATCTTCTGGGCTTTTTATCCTGCCCTGGATGTAGAACGAATGAAAAACGGGCAGGCTGTCTGGCCGATTGGCCCGTGTGCTAAGCATAAAAGCACACAGGGCACCCAAAATTACTGACAATTGGTTTTTTAGTGGGCTCAATTGGCCCTTTAACTGTCAGTGGGCGCGATTCCAACTTCCACACGTGCCCACTGACCGAAATACCGTGACGTCGGGAAGCGCTCCCAACCTTATCGCGGCTCATTTCGCGAAAGTTCATGTCTACCGTGCGCCGGTCAGCAAATGAAAATTCCTGGCCCATGTGTGGCACTTGCGGCAGAACCTGCATCTCAAAGATTGGCCTCTTCAACCATCAGCAAAGGTGCCCCGTATGAAGGTATCCACCTGAAATTAAGCTGTTTGCTGCATCTTTCACAGATGGAAGGATGCTGACTTGGCAGTTACTCAGTCAATCAGGAGCGCACATTTCCTTTCCTCCATTTCTGTGAGTTATTTTTCTCACTGTTATTTTTGTCTATTTCTTCCTCCTCACTATGTACTATGTGCTTGTCAAACAATAGCACTTCCTCTCAGAGCTCTACCAATGCCGCACTACCTGATTAGAAAAAGGCGAGTGCTGCAATAGATCAACTCACTCATTTCATTTGCACTCCTTCCCTTTAGAGAAATATCTCCTCTTGGGTATTCTCAGATAGTTAAGCTGAGAGCAGGAACAATGTGGAATATTGATTGCAAAGATGAGTTTGTGCCCTGCAGGATGCGAGCACACTAATGGGTTCCAACCCAACCCCTACTTACAACCAAGGGTTTAGCTGTTGGTCATTATTCATAGCGCTTTTGCCATTATATAACAAATTCCGTTATACAAACAACTTATCATTTATCATTACCTTCAAGTGCTGCAGTATTTTAGTAGGGACACTCCTGTCACACATTGAGCTTTCTTCCAACATCTTTTTCATATGTAAACATCTTGCTGACAGCTTTCATAAGCAGACAGGCTGTTACAAACTGAGACCTCTATATTCTCTGCTGCAATGAACTAGTGTAGTAATCTGCCAATTCAGACCACAGAAGATATAATAAACGATTCACCCACATTGTATGAGCCAAAATGCTAAATTCACAGAAGCAAAACCACAGGCATGGTACTCTAACAACACAACAACACACTACTCACAATTGCATTGGCAGATTAAAGAGGTAGCTTCTTCTGGCAAATTCCTGGGAAGACATGGGGCAGAATTTAATGCTCCCTTGTGAGTGGGCTGGTAGGTGGTGGATGTATAATGGGGCGGGAAGGCTCGAGGTGGAGAGCCCATCGCGTTCCCAACTCCCGCCTATTACGTTTGGAGTGGGAGGGTAGAGAATGGCTCGAGATGGAGAGCCCATCGCCTTCCCAACTCCCGCCTATTACGTTTGGAGTGGGAGGGTAGAGAATGGCTCGAGATGGAGAGCCCATCACCGTCCCAACTCCCACCTATTACGTTTGGAGTGGGAGGGTAGAGAATGGCCACTAATCCTGGTGGCACAGTTGGTACTGGAGGTCTACTGCCAGCTGTCGTAAGCAGAACATCTGCCATTCAGGAAAAATTCATTCAGGAAACTACACCCGCCTCACTCTGCGGGAGCTGGAATCCCGATGACAGCCAACAGAATTGTTACAGTACAGAAGGTGGCCATTCAGCCCGTTGTGTCGGCGCCAGCTCACTGAATGATCAATGCAATTAGTGCCATTCCCCGCCTTCTGCCCGTAGCCCTACATATTCTTCCTTTTCAGAAAATAATCCAAGTCCCTCTTAATTGCCTCAAATGAACCTGCTATAAGTAAGTCTGGTTAGTAAGTAAAAAAACTACCCAGACCGACTTACACTGCCTCCACCATAGTCTCAGGCAGTGCATTCCAGAGCTTAACCACTCGCTGCACAAAAACGTTTTTCCTCATATCACTTTTGCCAATTACCTTAAATCTCTGCCCTCTTGTTCTCAATCCTTCCACCAGGGAGAACATTTTTTCCCGATCTACTCTGTCCAGTCCCATTATGATTTTGAATACCTCTATCAAATCTCCTCTCAACCTCCTCTTCTCCAAGGATAGCAGTCCCAACTTCTCCAATCTATCTATGTAATGGAAGCTCCTCATCCCTGGAACCGCTCTCGTGAATCTTTTCTGCACTTTCTCTAATGCCTTCACACCTTTACGTGCATCAGCAAGCGATAGGAACTGAAGAGAACCAAACGACCTTTAGAAATAGAAATAGAAATAATGTTGCCATAAACTGTTCCATTTCAAGCTGCTCAGATACTTTTCATTCCTACTTATTGCTAAAAACTAGTTCCTACAGACAAGCAGACACTTTTTCATGAACTGAAACTTGACTGTACAAGAGGGTAACGGGGCTCTGGTGAACAATGAATCCTTCCTACATTGTGGTATGCACTGGATATGGCAATGGGATCCCACCATACACTCCTAATCTTTCAGTCCCAATAGGTAGAAAACACTAGATGAAACATAACTAATTTTCCTTTTGTAAAGCACTATTATAGATAAGGGTAAAAAAAGAGATTCAGATACAATATTTCATTAACTCTTCATCTGTTTATCACAATTTTGAAATAGCTGTTGGGTAATCTCTACAATGCATCTGTGCAGACAAGATTAGAATAGGATTGAACCTTTATGGTTCACAGTTAGTACAGTGGAACAGCAAAGTAAGCAAAAAACTAAAGAACAAAACTTGGCAGGTTATATACTTCTCTTCCCATTGATATTCGAATTAGCACAAAGGAGAATAAAAGGTACCTGCACAATTAACCAAAGTTATGAACCGAAATCAATTGTGCACGTGTAGCAGAACACTGACTCAAGGAATTCACACGGGCCACTATCATTTGTGCTTTACCCAAAGCCAGGCCCTGGGCTCACGATCTTCTCCATGTCTCTCTATTCTGTGCCAGTCTTATCATTTTCCAATAACTTCCTTCAATGTTCAAGCCATCCAGCATGAATATTCTCTTCCTTCTTCTTCCTCTTTTTCCTTGAACTCGTCCCTCCAAAACCACTCCTCCAAGTCTGTTTCTTCTTAAAATGTGCTCTGCCCAGTTTCTGTCTTTTCCTAATTTAGTTCAGCAAATTTCTTTGTTCATTGACTCTCCTCAGCCCTTCATCATTTCTTACTTTTACTGTCCAATTGATCCTTTCTATTCTCCTCCACATCCACATTTCAAAGCTATTGAGCAAGTTAGTCCCCTCTTTCCATAAGGTCCACATCTCACATCCATACAAAACAACACTCCAAATCAAACTCTTTACAAGTCACGATTCATCCAGCTTTATGGTTAGCAACTGCCTCTTCCTTATAAATACCACCTTTCCCATTGCTATCCTTGTTCTATTTCTTTGCTGTACCATCCATCTGTAGATACTATACTCCCTCAATATTTGAATTCTTGCACTTGTTCCAGTCCTTTTCCTTCTATGCATATATGAATGTTTCTTGGTGATTTTGAGATGTGCATCACTTTGGCTTTGCCAACGTTCACTTTTATACCTGTTATGGGCTTGATTTTCCAGACAGGTTTCTCATGAGAAACATCGAACTTTATTTACAGGCTGCATCAGCAGCTACATGCTTCTATCAAGCTCCACAACTACAAGAAGAACTCCCACTCTAAGGTACCCCACTGGTTCGTTCATACAGTCACGTGATACTGTATAACACAATAAGTCTTAAAGCTACAGTCACTATATTCCTTAAAGTTACAGTTACTGCAATACCAAAGTTCATGCCTGCTGTTCCTAGTCTATCTACTAGTTCTTGTAATCCTTCTGTGCTTGCTTCAAGTGCTTTGTTATCTGCAAATCTAACTGATGTTATCACTTGCCCTCCCCACCCCAATTTTAGGGTCTGTGACTTCAAATGCTTCTTTGATTATTGTTTCTGCGTAGACGTTGAAGAGGACAGTGGTAAGCAACACCCTTGTTCAACTCCTCTTCCAATTACACATGTTTCTGACTCCCTTTGGCTACCTTCACTGTTGTTGTATGTCCTATGTGCAGATTTTTTATGAGCCGTCTACCTCTCTAGTCTACGCCAATGTCTTTTAGCACTAATCCGGTCAGCCCAATCGAATGCTTTTTCAAAATCTACAAAACAAACAAATTCTTGTCCAAATTCTAAGCTGCATTCACTCATTAATCTTATAATGCTTCTCTTGTCCCTCTTCCTCCCTGGAATCCAAACTGGTCATCTCCGATTGAATCCTGCGGCACTCTTTGTCACAATTCTCAACACAATGTTCAATGCACGGACAATCAGACTAATTGTACAAAGGTCAGGACATCGGCATGCCTTCGACTTTTTTCTTAGCGTGATCATTATTTTCTGCGTGAAGTCTTCTGGCCATTCTCCTGATAAGTAAATCCTTGCACAGCTTAGTAAACATTGATATTACGTCCTTTCCCATGTTTTTAATCAACTCTGTAGGTATTTCATCTATTCCAGCCGCTTTTCCAGTTTTTATCTCATTTATTGCTGCTCTTATCTTGCCCTCTAGTATTTCTGGTCCAGTGAAATTCCTTGTTAACATTACTCTCTTCTAGCTCAATCAGTTCAGCTTTTTGATTTTTTGCATTTAGTTCTTTAGTATGCTCCTTCCATCTTTTTCTTATGTCATCAGAATTTGTTAATAAAACATCTTCCTTACTCTGTACTTCTGTTGTTTTCAGTCCTTTATGCCAAGTGCCACTAATCTCCTTTGCTTTTGCAAACATATGGTGGTGTTTAATGGAGGCGATGAGGGTCTCTCTGTTGGCTGGAGAGCTGGTGAGGGCCCTGCGTCATCTCTTTTAGGAAGGCCCGCCAATCTAAGTGCCACTTAGGCACTTAATAGGCCAGCAGTGGGTTTTCCCCAGTATCAAGGTCCCTTGGGGGGGGGGCAATGGAAGTCCTGCCCACTGAGAGCTGAAAGCCAATCAGAGCCAGGCAGCTCTTCATTTTTCAGCAGTGGCACCGGGGAGGTGTGTCTCCTGCTGATACGAGGCCTCAGAGCGAGGAGGGACCTAGGCACAGGTGAGTTATCACGGGACTGGGGGGGGGGTTGCAGGGTGGGGGCTGTAGGGGAGTGGGGGAGGGGGATGGGCAGCAAGGGCGGGAATGTGGCGCTCAGCCCCTGTCCTTGCCCTTGTCCCCCTGTTCACGATGCTGGGTCCCCCGATCAGGCACTGAGTACCTCTGAATGAGGCACAACCCTTGGGAGCCAGCATGCAACCCAGCATGGGTTTGCTTGTCATGCTTTGCACATGGCAAGAGCTTCCTGCCTCCAAATAAAGTCCTTAAGCGAGCAATTAATGCCCACTTAAGGGGATCATCTCATTGCCACTGGTATTAATCCATGGGCCTTCCCACTATGGACTTAATCGAGTTGGAGGTGGCAAATGGCGGGACCCTCCACCAGATTAAATGCCCCCTGCAATCAAACTCACTATAGGGGAGGGCATTAAATTCCGCACATAAGGCCTACTCTTCTTAGCCGATCCAATTCTCCAAGCATATCACATGTTCTTTTAACCATTGTTCTTCTTCCTTTTCTATTTCTCTTCCTAACTCATTATTCAAGTTTCTATATTTCAGTTTGCCTTCTTCAGCACTGATATACCTTCCATTTTTTCTGTTCTTCCACCTTTTGCAACATTGCAGTTGTAACCCATGGTTAACATGGGAGGAAATGAGAAAGAGCGTAGAGTGGCAATAATGCCAGGCTAGGAAACTGCCAGATGTGTGAATGAAGTGAAATGTGAGTCAGTTAGACTGATGCTAGTGAAACTAAAGGGGCAACCAGTTGTGGTTTTCTTATAATGATATAAATCCTTGAGCTTATCTGCTGTATAAGACACAAGGAACCTATCACTTATAAGGGATTGGGTTAACACATTGTAGGTTCATTCAATTAAGACTAGGCAGATGAGAATAGTCTTACTTTGTTATAGAGCTCAGAGCACTAGGAGTTGTTGTTTGCTCTGCTGCTTAAAGCAAAAGTGAAACGAAAACTGGAACATACAACACATACATCATTTCCTTTCTAGTGATGTATACAGACACATATTTAAACTCTTAAAGGCATACTACAACACCAGTGGATATTACCTGTTAAGTATATTGCCCATAAGCAAACATCCAGACAAGGGGGTTGATGAAATGTATGATAGAATTGAAGGACTAATCAAACAGGAGAGTGGAAAGAGCTATGTGATTGTTATGAGAGATTGGAACAGTTTTGTTGGAGAAAGAAGAGATGACAAAGAAGGAGGACCACATAGTCTTGGAAAAAGAAATGAGTGTGGCCAAAAACTGGTTGATTTTTGCAGAAGAACAAGACTCATGATAACAAATGCATAGCTAAGTCATCATAAACAGAGATGATATACATGGAAAATATTTAGCAATACAGGAAGATTTCAGCCAGACTATATAATGGTGAGACAAAAATACAGGAATGGTGTTAAGAACTCGAAAGTTCAGCTGGGAGCCAGTGCAGAGAGTCTTGTGTCTTATACAGCTAATAACCTCAAGACCTCAAGGACTTATATTCACAGAATCAGATTAGATCGGTGAAAATGGAAACAGCATTCTGAATGAAGAAGATCTTGAGGTGGAATACGCAGAAAGCAGTGGAACTTAGAGAGGTTGAAAGAAGTAAATGAAGAATTTGTAAATGAAGAACATGAAGTACTATTTAGAAAAGGTAAGGATGCCACCAACACAAATGAGTGATGGAAACAGATTAAAGAATCTGTTAAAAAAGGAAGGACTTGCAAATAGAATAGGGTTTTTAAAAGGGAAAGGATCAAGAAACCATGGGTTAATTCACAAACATTTGTGCCAAAATAATGTTGTCATAATAGACAAGTCTTCTCCTTCTGTCAGTCATCTTTCTCCTGTAGGTGTCCATGTACTAGATGTGGTTCATCATTTTGCCCCAGGACTGGGAAAACCAAATCAGCAGAATCTTCTCTCCCAGAATACCACAATTGTATAATTTATCAGGCGTGGTCACATTGTGGTTATATTACTGGATTACTAATCCAAAGGCCCGGACTAATGATCCAGCAACATGAGTTCAAAGCCCTCCATGACAGCTGGGGAATTTAAATTCAGTTCATTAAATATACTCAAAATAAAACAATAGTATCAGTGATGGTGACCATAGAACTACTGAATGATCGTTAAAAACCCATCTGGTTCACTCATGTTCTTCAAGGGAGGAGATCTGCCATTCTTACCCAGCCTGGTTTACATGTGACTTCAGACTAACAATAATGAGGTTGACTCTTAAATGCCCGCTTAAAAGGTTGTTAAGGTGATGTTTCACCACCTTCACAAAGGACAATTTGGGATGAGCAAGAAATGTTGTCAGTGACACCCACATCCTGTGAACGAATTTAAAACTAATACTAGCATAATGATAGGTTCCTCTAACACTATAATATAAAGATTTTATGGTCTATACCAAAAGTTATACATGATTAGGAATGTTTTTGCTTTGAAGTTCAAGCAATTTTTTGAAGGGAATCAGGCAATTAAAATGTTAATTGACTTGAGATCTTAGTGAACAATGAGACAGCAGCCTTTAGCTGGCTGCATTCTTTTGTACTACCGCTTGCTTATTTTTTATATGGAACATCTGATAATTACCCGAAACCATATCTTTGTCTGGCTCATTGCACCAGGAGGGATCCAATTAAGAGATCCCATCTGATCAAAGAACACTCTCTTGCTCTAAATCAGACAAACATCTCTAAGCAGCTTTTTAAGTTTCCAATAAAGGTTTTAGAGCCCACCTTCTGACTGAGTTGCCATGTTTAAAAGTCATGTATATATTTTTTAAAATTCCTTCATGGGATGTGAGCATCGCTGGCAAGGCTAGCATTTATTGCTTTTCCTGAATCGCCCTTGAGAAGATTATAGTGAGTTGCCGTCTTTAACTGCAGCAGTCCTTGTGATGTAGCTACACCCACAGTGCTGTTAAAGAGAGAGTTCCAGTATTTTGACCCAGTGACAGTAAAGGAACGGCGATATATTTCCAAGTCAGGAGAGTGAGTGGCTTGGAGGGGAACTTGGAGGTGGTGGTGTTGCCCACGCATCTGCTGCCCTTGTCCTTCTAGGTGGTAGAGGTCACGGGTTTGGGAGGTGCTGTTGAAGAAGAGTTGCTGCATTGCATTTTGTAGATGGTACACAGTGCTGCCACTGTGCATCGGTGGTGGTGGGAGTGAATATTTAAGGAGCTGGATGGTGTGCCAGTCAAGCGGGTTGCTTTATCCTCAATATGTCGAGCTTCTTGAGTGTTGTTGCTGCTGCACTCATCCATCCGAATGGAGTATATTCACGCTCCTGACTTGTGCCTTGTAGGTGGTGGAAAAGCTTTGGGGAGTCTGGAGATGACTCATTCACTGTAGAATTCCCAGCCTCTGACCTGCTTTTGCAGCAAATGTATTTATATGGCTGGTCCAGTTAAGTTTCTGGTCAGTGGTATCCCTCAGGATGTTGGCTGTGGTGAAGTCAGCAATGATTCATGTTAGACTCTTTCTTGTTGGAGATGGTCATTTCCTGGCACTTGTCTGAGCAAATATTACTTGCCACTTATCAGCCTAAGGCTGAATGTTCTCCAGGTCTGATTACATGCAGGCATGGACTGCTTACATATCTGAGAGGCTGGGAATGGTACTGAACATTGTGCAATCACCAACTAACATCCCCACTTTTGACTTTCTGATGGTGGGTAAGTCATTGATGAAGCAGCTGAAGATGACTGGGCCTAGGACACTACCCAAAGAACCTTCTGCAGCAAAGTCCTGGGGTTGAGATAATAGGGCTCCAACCACCACAACCATCACTCATTATGTTGGGCATGGCGCCAACCTATGGAGAGCTTTCCTCCAATTCCTGTTGACTTCAATTCTTCTAGGGCTCCTTGATGCCACACTCAGTCAAAAGCTGCCTTGGTGTCAAGGACAGTCACTCTCACCTCACCTCTGGAATTCAGCTCTTTTGTCCTTGTTTGGACCAAAACTCTAATGCGATCTGGAGAAGGAGTCACCCTGGTGGAATCCAAACTAAGCATCAGTAAGTGCTATTTGATAGCACTGTTGACAACACCTTGCATCATTTTGCTGAGGATTGAGAGTATACTGATGGTGGGTGATTGGCCAGATTGAATTTGTCCTGCTTTTTATGCAGTGGACATATCTGGACAATTTTCCACTGTGTCAGATGGATGCTGCTATTGAAACTGTACCGGAACAGCTTGACTAGAGCCCTGGAGCACAAGTCTTCAGCACCAATTCCAGGATGTGGTCAGAACTCATAGCCTTTGGCGTATTCAGTGCACTTAGCCATTTCTTGATATCGCATTGAGTGAATTGAATTGGCTGTAAACTTGCTTCTGTGATGGAGACCTCAGGAGGAGAAGATGGATCATCCACACGGCATTTCTGATGGAGGTTGCATAGGCTTCAACCTTGTCTTTTGCACTCCCAACTGGGCTCTGTCATCAGGGAGAATGAGGCTGTTCATGGATCCTTAACCTCCCATTAGTTGTTTAATTGCCCACCATCATCCATGACTGGAGGTGGCAGGAGTGTAGAGCTTTGATCTGATTTGTTGGTGGTGGGATGACTTAGCTCTGTCTATCACATGCTGCTTCTGCTGTTTAGCATGTTTGTAAGGAGATATTAGGAACAATAGTCTAAAGTTTGATCAAGGAGTGATTTAAAGGAAGAGAGAGAAATAGCGAAGCAAATAAGTTTAGAGAGAGAATTCCAGAGCTTAGAGCCCAGACTGCTGAAGACAAGGCTGCCAATAATGGAGCGATTAAAATCGGGGATGTGTAAGAGGCCAGAATTGTGGAGCACAGTGATCTTGGAGGATTATAAAGCTGGAGGTGGTTTCAGAGTTGGGGAGGGGTGATGCCATGAAAGGATTAGAAAACAAGGAAGAGAATTTCAAAGTCAAGGTGTTGCTTAACTAGGAGCCAATGTAGGTCAGCGAGCTCAGGGTGCAGGTTGATCTGGGCTTATTACAAGTTAGGACATGGGTGGAAAACAGAATTTTGGATGAGCTCAAGTTTATGGAGGATGTAAGATGGGGAGCCAGACAGGAGCACGTTGGAATAGTAAAGTCTGGAGATAACAAAGTCTTTCAGCAGTAGATGAACTGAGACAGTGGTGGAGTTGGGCGATGTCACAAAAATGGAAGTAGGTCATCTTGGTGATGGTGAGATATGTGGTCAGAAGCTTATCCCAAGCAGGAGAGGGAGGTGGAAAGAAGAAGAGTTTTGAGCAGGGAATTCCAGAATTTCAAGCCTAAACTGCTAAAGGCACCGCTGCCAAGAGCGGGATGAAGAAACTGTGGAGTGGCCAAGAGATCAGAGTTGGAGGAACACAGAAGACTTGAACAATTGTAGGGGTGGAGGAGGTCAGAGAGATAGGGAGGGACAAGGTCATGAAAGGATTTGAACACCAGGATTAAAATTTTAAAATTGAAATGTTGGTTGACAGGACAGTAATGCATATACAATTTTACATCAGTAGTGAAATACCATTGCCTGGAAGTTAGTGTTGACAATACTAACAGGCGCATACTTGACATATCCCAACATTTCTTCATCCACATAACAGATGCTATGGGTTAATATTTCCTCTAAAAGATCAGGCAGAAGGATAAACGCACATGTTCAGCATTTGTCCGGTTAATATCAGCAACAGTGATTTCCAGGCTCATGATTGTGGGTCATTACATTGCAGTTATTCAAAGACCCTGTGACAATTGCAGAATGCCAGCAGCAGGAAAATGTTCAAGTACCTTCATGTTTGTCTTCAAGAATATGAATATTTTTCCATTGCTGATTGATATTTCCAGTATGTGCACTAATGTAAAATGATCACAGATCCATAAGTTTTATTAATCCGTTCCTTAGAAAATGAATTTGAATGAACACATTTGACAAATTGAAGCCTCTGTGCATATCACATTGATTACATTATTATGCCTTAAGAAGCTCCATTGTACCAGATGAAACCATTGAAAAGTGACCATAACCAGTCTAGCATAGGGTATACACTTGCAATCATTTTACATCTGTTTGTTCTGCCAATTTTGAGTTCAGCAGAATAACTTAGATTTATGTTTATTGATCCTGTTCATGCCTCAGCAAGTGTCATGTTCGACAGGCTTTTAATGGTTGAGTGATTTTACATCTGTGGCTGTTCAATTTACTGGCAGCAGTGCCTGTAATCCCAGTGGAGAGATGCTTACCTCTGTGGGAGATGCTATTAGTCACTGGTTGACCTGAAATTCACATGATCTGGCTCAGAACTGTGACCTAATCTCCTCCACATGAGTTTACCAATATAATCAGTTGCTCAGGCACTAGCATTTGCACACAGATATGTGCACAAGGGAGTGATCTGAAACCAAATCTGAGGAATCGGGGCTTTGCAGAGAACTAGCATTCCACCTGTCAAACTTGTAGAAACCAACAGCAGCTCAAATATGTCCAAAAGTTCAGTGTTGTTGAAATGATGTGATGCAGATAAACCTGCGAATGATAAAATTTCTTATAATTTTTCTTATTTGATTTAACTATTCACATTGACTAATAAGGAACTGGTCAACAATTAACATTAACATATATGTCATTGTGTCTAAAAGCCTGTGGCAATCAAGTATGGCAGTTAAACCCTACCATGTTGTCCACTGTGAAGAGTTGCTGCAGCAGCACATTTTATACTTGTTCATATTTTATCATTGTGCCTCCCCAAATTCATATTTATCTGAGTTAACTTTTTAAAGTTCCTGCCAACTGGTGAGAAAGATAATGCAATGACATGGTCACGCAGCGGAGGTGGTGACATACTGGTATTGTCACTAGACTAGTCTTCCAGAGACCCAGGGTAATACTCTGGGAACCCCACCAAGGCAGGTGGTGAAATTTGAATTCAATAAAAATCTGGAATTTAAAGTCTGATGGTGACTACGGAACCATTACCAATTGTTGGAAAAACCCATCTGGTTCAGTAATGCCCTTTTAGGGAAGGAAATCTGCTGTCCTTACCTGGTCTGGCCTGCATGTGACTCCAGACCCACAGCAATGTGGTTGACTCTTAAATGCCCTCTGAATAAGGGCATTAGGGATGGGCAATAAATGCTGGCCTAGCCAGTGATGCCCACATCCCATGAACAAATACATTTTAAAAACTACATCAGCATCAAGGACAGCATCTGAATAAATTTCCACCTCACTCATCCACGAATGAAATGGAATACTAAAAGGGTCTGAAGTTAGTGGTTTCAAGTTGCAGGTCCCTGGCCCGAAATTCCATTTTTTTCAGCATTTTATTCTTTAGTATTAATGCTCCACTAACAAACCCAAAATATTCATCAGTGTTCAAACTAGCAATCTACGCAAATGTTATTTTGTCAGTGGCCACAAAAGATTAGCAGCCAATCAGTAACAGTCCCTTTTGCCATTTTCAAACAATGAACAAGCCAGTCAACTAACGCGAATGTCAGAAATGTGGCTTTCACAGCCGTCAAGTCTACGGTTTTTGAAAAAAATGTTTAAACATCAGCAGGGAAAAAAATATTTTACTCCTCCAAATTCTGGTGAGCAGTGGACTGATACAAACATCCTTTGTTAGAAAGAAGGTGGAAAGCATTTCAATATATAACAGACAATATCAATCCCTGTCTCTATCAATTGCAACACCTAGCAGGTGCTATTAGGAACTGAAGCATGACTTAAAAACACACCAAGTTAAACAATCAACACAGGATAACACATATAAACACATGAGGGCAAGTTGTAGTTGTTAAAGGATAGATGCAAAATGTGCTGTGCTGAAGCAAGGGTGTTATCCAGAATTTAGCTATTAAGGATTAGAAATAAAACAGTAGTTTGATGGAAAGTACATGATAGACACCATTATGAACACAGGGATAATGCTGTAGATAAAGACTTTCTAAGGGAACATTATGTATTGCTGAGAAAAGAGACATAGGGCTGGAATTTTCAATCCCCCACCGAGCATGTTTTTGGTTGGAGGGGTGGCACATAAAATATGTTGGGCACCCAGCCTATCTCCTTCCCATCCACCTGTTCCCCTGATATTCAATACCATTACTATCACTGAATCCCTCACCATCAACATCCTGGGCATTGACCAGAAGCTTAACTGGACGAGCCATATAAATACTCTGGCTACAAGAGCAGGTCAGAGGCCAGGAATCCGGCAGTGAGTAGCTCACCTCCTGACTCCCCAAAGACTGTTCACAATCTACAAGGCACAAGTCAGGAGTGTGATGGAATAGTCCCCACTTGCCTGAATGAGTGCAGCTCCAACAACACTCAAGAAGCTTGACACCATCCAGGACAAAGGAGTCCGCTTGATTGGCACCCCTTCCACAAACATTCACTTCCTCCACCACTGACGCACAGTAGCAGCAGTGTGTACCATCTACAAGATGCACTGTAGAAATTCACCAAGGCTCCTTACACAGCACCTCCCAAACCCACAACCGCACTATCTAGAAGGACAAGGGCAGCAGATAGATGGGAACACCTCCACCTGGAAGTTCCCCTCCAAGTCACTCACCATCCTGACTTGGAAATATATTGCCATTCCTTCACTGCTGCTGGGTCAAAATCCTGGAACTCCCTTCCTTAGAGCACTGTGGGTGCAGCTACACCACATGGACTGCAGCTGTTCAAGAACACAGCTCACCACCACCTTCTCAAGAGCAATTAAGGATGGGCAATAAATGCTGACATAGCCAGCGACACCCACATCCCATGAATGAATGAAAACAAATACAAGGGGTTGGGTAAGCTGCCCACTAGACTACCCACCCGCATTATGGGGGTTAATTAATTGGCAATGAAAGGTCTCAATCCACCTGCACAGCCATAAAATTTGGAACAGTAGTAGGCGGGCCACAGTGCGAAGACCATTTTTGAAAGGGCTTTTTTGAAAAGATGGGAAGGATTGAGGAGTTCCCTGTGTGCATTGGGGCACCCTCCCCCTAAGATATCAATTCCTCCCTTCATTCCTCCATATCTACCCTCCAAAACCTGGCCCCCCACATCCTCCTCTCCTCCACCCCCCCCCCACCCCCAGCCTCTCCGAACCCTTCCCGCTCTAAAGGCCTGGGATTTACCTGCCCCAATTGCTATTGCTCTTCTTCCTGCACCCCCTTTGCAGTATCAGCAGCACCCGCTACCAACTGATTGGCCGGCTGCTCTCGAGGTGGGACTTCCTGTCCACCCTGAGCCTGTTTAGCCTGCCCCCAGAGTGCTATTGTTGCAGAGCGGACTTTTTTAAAGTTGGTCCATCCAGGACTGACATTGCTTCCAGGGGGTGAGCAGTCTGTGCACCCACCCCCACTCCCCACCACGTCAATCAAATCCAGCCCATATTATCAAAGTTTTTCATCTTGCACAAATGTAAGAATACCAAATTTCAAAGGTTTTTTTACTCCATGGCTCTTACAATGTAATTCCATATGTCTAACATAAGAAGCCAAATAAGATAGCTTTGGTGTTCCATATGTTCAACCGGAGAACATTCTGCCTCACCTACAATTCTATTTTGGACAAGCAGTTTGGTAAGGTAGAGGTGGTTGTGGAGTCAGGGTTCAAGGTGGAAAAGTAGCGCTGGAGTACGTATGAAAACAGGCATACCCGTGGGTAATGTTGCTGGGGACAATGTGCAAATGAGGAATTGGAGGGGCAAAGGATGGATCACTGAGGGATTCTGAAGGAGACTGTCAGGTGTGAAAGGAGAAGTCATTCTGGCGATGTGATGACTCTATTGAAATAGATCGGAATGTAACAGAATAGGGAAAGTCCAGGGGAATAGACCATGTCATGGAAGAGAAATTGTTCATGTTGAATGCCATGGTTAATGGTAAGAATGTTACAATCACGTTGGTGGAAGGGTTGAGAACCAGAGGAAACCAATTTAAGTTAAGTGGCAATAGAAGCAACGGTGACATGAGGAAACATTTGTTTATGCGGTGAATAATCGGGATCTGCTTTTTTTCATGGACATAGGCGTCGCTGGCTAGGCCAGCATTTTAATTGCTCATCCCTAATTAATGTTGTGCTTGAAAGTTTAGTGAAGGTAGATTCAACTGAGTCCTCCAAAACAGAACTGGATAATTATCGGAAGGGGAAAAAATTGCAGCAGTGATAGAGGAAAGGGGAGAGGGGGAGGTGGTGCTGGGGGGCTGGGGGACCAGGGAGTGTTGCACTGTCTGAGGTGCCACCTTTTGGATGAGATGTAAAAACAAGGGCACATCTGCCCTCTCGGTGGATGGGAAAGATCCCATGGAATTATTTCAAAGAAAAGCATGGGAGTTCACCCTGGTGTTCTGGTCAATAGTTATCCCTCAACCAACAACAATAAGAAAACTCAGAATATCTGATAATTCTCATATTATTGTTTGAGGGGCCTTGCTTTGCAAATTGGCTGTTGGGTTTCCTAATTGACAACAATGACAATGCTTCAAAAATAAATCATGAGCTGTAAAGCACTTTGAGACATCGTGAAGTTGTGAAAGGCGCTAAGGGGCTATATAAAGTACTTCTTTTTGGTACTCTTCATGGACAGTGCAGAATGAAATTGTGAGAGGTAATTGTGGAAAACTCGAGACTGCAACTTGGCGGTGATGATGCACTCAAAGGTTCTAGAGATAAGGGGGTGAGATTTGGAGTGATTTGAGGACAGGGTGCAGGAGGCGAGGTTGGGAATTTTGAGGAGGGGCACAGTGATGGTAGCTTGAAGTGCAGAACAGTACCTACTCAAAGGGAGTGTTAACATTGTCAGCAAGCATTGGGCCAAGATCATATCGAAGAAATCTGATTTCTTAAATTTGGTAAAACTGTGGTGCAGGGATTACAACACAGGTAAGTGTGAGGTCATCTATTCTGGATCTAAAAATGTTAGACTCAAGTGTTTTTAAAATAGTGAAAAGTTTGGAATAGTGAAGGTCTGGAAAGAATTGAGCCCATGTACACAGATTACTCTAATGTCATTGTCAGGTACAAAAAATAATTAAAAAGTCTAATGGAAATTTAGCCTTTTCAACAAGATGGGTAAAAGATAAAGGGAAAGAAGTTCTACTACAGCTATACATAGCCATGTTTAGACAACATCTGGACTACCATTTACAGTTCTGGGCACTGCAGCTTAGAAAGGGTATATTGACTTGGAAGGAATGCAGCACAGATTCACCAGAATGTTACCATGGCTCCAAGAATAAGATTATGAGGGGACATTACATAAACTAGCCTTGTTTTCCCAGGAATGTAGAAGGTTAATGGATGATTTGATTGAGGTTTTTAGGATTTTGAAAGGAATTGATAGTGCAAAAACAGAGACACCTTTCTTCTGGTGTGGTCAACATTGCTGGAATGCTTCTCCCGTCATCAAAACAACCTTGTCTACTTGTATGACAGTGTTATAGCACAGCCGATGGTAAATGCTGAGTTGTTCAAATCCCAGAGGGAAATTTGAGACAACTGCCACCACTATTTTTCAGCTGGTATGTTTCGAGATGTGGGCTTTGAATTCAGTAGTAATAAGACCACTGAGCCTCATCGGTTTTTACAAAACTAGATTAAACATTTATTAATAAGAGAAATGATTTTAAGCACATACAAATGTCTACAAATTACTACTATAATAACTTCTAAATCCCCTAATTTATCTGACGCCCAGTTTATACCTCCATTAAGGCAACAGTAAGACATATAGATTTTAAAAGACCCAGGCAAAGAACCATGATACCCTGAACAATCTAATTCAAAATGAGTTTTCTTAACTTCAGTTCATTGTATACAGCAGCTTGAGGCGTAAATGCTGAAGGCTTTTCACACTTGTTAGATCTTAAAATGCTTGCCTTTACACACAGCCTTCTCTCCTTTATACATATTTTTTTCCTTTGAATGTAAATTCCCATTGTTTCACTATGTCTTTGGACTTTACTTCCCTGATCATAAAAACTTATCATTGTACCAATTTTGCCAATAATCTTTGGGAAAAATAAACATGCTACTTCTGAACTTGAAAACAATCTAGTCTGGTTTATTTTAAAATGCAAATGTTCTTTTATACCTTACATTCTAAACTTCCCTCATGTTTACCTACTTAACATTTCAAATCTAGCCTACCTTTTTATACATCAAAGCCTTCAGACCAGCTGCCTTTAATCCAATTAAGTCTCACACACACACATAAAGACACAGATACCACTATTTTACAATAAATTCCAATAACATCATTATACCTTCCTGACAGTCAGGGAGTGCATTTCCAGCTGGGAGTGTGTGCATGCTTCTTACTTGCCCTATTGAGGATACACTAGACAGATTAGTGCTCAGAAAACAGGTGCTACACAGTTGAATTTACAGACCTGTCTATCCAAATTTGTCATGGTACAATCATAGCCAGTGGTGGCACTGTAATGTCTTAGTTTTGCATCTCCCAGGTCCACAAACTGTACTCCTGAGCTCCAACAAACTCCACATCTCTGTTTCCCAAATTACCATAAATTTCATGAATCAGTTTGACTGATACTTCAGAACAGTGTTGAGGGAATGTTGCATTGTCAAGATACTATGATACACCTCAAGCATGATATTACAGGGCAATATGATGATGTGCTCTTGCATGGTTGCATGATCTTTGTGGAACAACCCCTTGATCTGCAGCAAAATATTCACCATCAGAATGGGAGTAATAAAATGCGATTGGGCCATGAGCGGGCTGATGGCAAGAGGGAACATGGACTAGGGGCTCCACTTAAAGCACTTCAACTTCTCACTGACCAGTTGGCCACATGTTGCCTCATCTGTCATTGGCTGAGTATGCCCCTGCACAGGTGCAGGTGGAACAGTCTTTGTTGGGTTCAAAACCCAGAGGCTTTTAGTCAAGAGCATCTCAGCGGTCAAAGCAGGGGCCGAAACCACCATCCTCTGCTCCTGCTGAAGCCACAAGTGTTGCATTATGTAGGATCAGTAGGAAAAGGATGAGTAAGGCCTTATAATTGCACAAGGATATGTTCATGGTTGTCAGATAAAATATTAAATTGTTAAATTTTTGTTCTTTAGTTAGGTCACATAAATATTATTATTTTGCACCACTTCTCCATCTAGTCCATTTTTAGGTACTAGCTGGCAAGTTGAATTCAAACTTTTTTGACAATGAATGGGAAGACATGAATTGATGGGGACCAATGGAGAGATGATCAATTATTTTCAGGACTGCTTCACGTCAGTGGCATTGAGGGGAGAGTGGGAAGAGTGGCCATTTCATGTGCTTGTGACATGGATACGCTGGCGCAACCTAAGTAAACCTTGACATCCTGCTCAGCAACGTGAACAGTTGGGGGTACATTATCCTCTTCATCTTCCGCTTCCTCATCCTTCTCCCCTTCTGAATTGTCCGAGGAGGATCTGAGACCTTTGCCTTCTTCTTCCTGAAGGTCTGAAGCTTGTTGCTATGCAACGTTGTACAGAATGTAACACACCCCACGACCATTCTGGACTGTACTAAACTGAGAGGCATCTCCAGATCTGTCCAAGTGTCTGAAGTGCATCCCTAGCATGCTGATGGCTTTATCGAGCACACAAATGGCGGTCATCTGACATTCATTGTAATGCTGTTGGGCTTCATTCTTCAGGTTTCTGACAGGTGTCATCAGCCAAGTTTGAAGGGTATCCCTAGTCTCCTAACAGCAGCGCTCCCAGTCTGCTTGGAGGTACAAAGACATCAGGGAGCTTAGACGACCACAAGACAAAAGCATCTTGACAGCTCCCCAAGAATCTGGTGCACACTTGCAGGAATATCTTTTGGTGGTTGCACACTAGCTTTAAGAAATTGCACTTTTCAGAATATCATAAAATTCTTACAGAATGAACAGGCACAGTATGAGATCATCTGGCAGGGGGCTCTTCTCCCTCTGGATAAACCCATTAACACTCCCTAGCAGTCAGGGCCAAAGATGATAGCCAAGGAAAAGGGTGTACTCAGGGAGTCTCATGGCACCTTGGGTGCCCTCTTATCTCTACAAGTGCCTGGCATGAGTTAACAAATGGTACACAGCATGAGATCAGCTAAAAGATTACCTCAGCCAAACTGATAGACAGAGACGAGGTGACACTGTGGAGGCCTGTTTTTTGATCATTGGCCGGATTTACTCGAACAAGTGGTTGGCATAGTGGAAACAACTGGCCACTAGAAATAAAGCATATTAAGAGATGCTCGGGGATTGAAGGGGCAGTCTTCACCAGGCAGCTGCCTGTTTCACATGGAGGGAGACCAGGGAAGAGAGATGAAGACTAGGGGACGAGCTTCCTAATATTTTGGCTAGAGAGCAAAATGCTGTCGGTACAAGCTACAGAGAGCTGGGGGGGTGGGGGGGGGGGGGGGGGGGGGGGGGGAGAGGGGAGAGGGGAGGGGAGACAGAGGGGGGTGAGGGAAGCGGCCACGGACTTGACAAAGTTTGTGAAAAGTGAGCATTCTTCAGCAGCTGAGACCGTTCGGCTGCAGCTCCATTGACAGGCTTGGAGTCGGGCCTCTGAAGCTTTTCTGCCCACTCAAGCAACGCAAAAGCATGAAAGTGCCACCAAATGGTACAGGGCCTTTCACCCCTTGGGTGCAGGCTGCATATTAATGTGTGTTTTAGGGGGCTCCAGTGCAATTGGCTGACTGGACAAGTTGTACAATCCACTTGCGAAAGGTGGCCATGGCGCAGTCACTGGCGGAGGTGCTCACAGCCCCTTGCAATGTCTTTATGAAGGTTTGGACCAGTATCCATTATGGTTCAAGCTAACAGTGCAGCCTTGCAGTGCGGGTTAGGAGAATGCCTGTGCCTGAGCTGAGAGCACAGCATGCAGTCCAGTGTCTAAAGATACTGCCAATGGGTCAAGTGGAGTGGGGCAGAGGTGGGTGGGGTTTCAGACAGCCAATGAGCGTACTACACACTGGCCATCCAGGTGGTGGCCAGCACTCTCCTGCATGCATAAAGGGGCCTTCAGAATTAACCAAGAGAAGTTCTTAGAACACCCATGTTAACCCACACGTCTCTGTCTTTGATCCCGCAAGAGGAGAACATCAGGATCATGGAGCCTGGTGATTTAGCGGTATGCCTCATGGCTTACAGTGAGCGGAGAAGAAGAAGGAAAGAGCAGAGGAGGTGCCTGTCTCAGCAAAGGTAGGAGCACCTCCCTCAAGATGAAGGGGTGCAGGGCCTGCTGCTAGACCCAGGGTCGAAAGGCAGCGCTTGTCATTCCTGCAGGTGACTGAGAACCAGTGTCGCCGAAGACTGCACATGTCTAGGGAACTGGTCTGTCACAAATGCCACCTGCTGCAGGATTTGGCACCATGGAGACATGGAGGGCATCCACTGCCAGTGGCCATGAAATTGATTGCGGAATTCAATTTTTACACCAGTGGCTCCTTCCAGGTCTCCACAAGTGATCTGTGCAGGATTCACGGCCCTCCACGCACAAGTGTATACAGCAGGTCACAGACGCCATCTTCGTGAAGGGATCCGGAAAACCAGGAAGGGACGCCTGGGATCCGGAAAGCCAGGAAGCAAGAGCCCTGGGATTTGCGCAGGTCTCTGGTTTCCCACAGGTGCAGCTGCCATTGACTGCATTCATGTGGCACTTAGATCTCCGTGGCAACAAGCAGTCAACTACGTCAACCTCAAGGACTTCCACTCACTGAATGTTCAGCTGGTGTGCGGACACCACAGAGCATTCATTATTCCCACATCCTTAGCAGGTCTCAGACCCCTGACATCTTCCAGGGTCCAGAGAGGCTGCAGGGTTGGCTCCTTGGGGACAGGGGAGAGAGAATGTGGCTGATGATGCCCATGTAGCGGCCGCAGGCTGCAGCAGAATGACATTATAACGAGGTTCATGCCGCAACCCAGACTTTGAAGGAACAAACCATAGCTATTTTAAAATTCAGGTTCCAGTGCCTCGACAGGTCTGGTGGAGCACTGCAGTACAATCCCCAGAGTGTGTCGCGCATCATCGTCACTTGCTGGGGAGGGCTTGGCTGAGGAGCAGATGGAGTAGCTGCACGTCTCCTCCAATGAAGAGGACATTAAAGGGGATGACAATGATGAGGTCCTTGAAGGCGAGGATGCCGGCGATGAGGCCATCACACTGGCCAGACGAGGCAGGTGCATTTGGGAGGCCCTCATAGTGCAAGATTCATGGAGGATGATGACAGTCCAGACATCCACGCCTTGCATCTGTGAATGTTTGGCTCCTGTGTGGCTGATGGCAGTGCACATACCCTCAGTGCTCAGGGTCATGTCGTGGAGACACAGCGGAGGCCCTAATAGTCGCTAGGTTCCAGGAGGATGATGACAATATGCAGTGAGGACACTCCATAAATCTTCACATAGCCTCTGTGAATGTCTGACTCCTGTCTGGCTGAGGGCAGCTCGCTTGCGATCCATGATCAGGGTCATATCATAGAGACGCAGCCATGAAATGTTAAATGCACCTGATCCTTTGTCAGCCTTCAGCACCTGAGCCCTTCAGGAGCACAGGGTCACTGGTCACAGATGCTGAAGAGATGGGGGCCAGTCCCACCTCAAAGGCACTGAGAGCCACACAGAGAGAATGACGGAACTCTGTGACACCTGCCCACAACATTCTGGCAGCAATGACAAGCACAATCGAGGTGCAGACATCAGTAATGTGTCCAGGGAGTGCAAAGCCAGAACATCACTTTGGTCTGAAGGCTGCACAGAGCACAGGGAAGAGGCCCTGGAGTGAGACACCTGCCTTTATCTTGTGCAGAAACCAAGGTTTCACATTGAGAGACACAAGCATTGCCCATCATAACAAGGAGCTATAGGCAAGGAGACATTATTGGGAGTTTATTTACAATAGTGAACAGTATATGCACGTGATTAACACCTTTGCCCAAGCTGTACAACTACATCTTCTTAACTACCTAACCCTGCCGCTATGTCTTGATGCTCTCCCGACATCCACAGCGGAGGTGGAGGCAGCCTGCTGACTGCTATGACTTGTCTGTGTTGTCCTTGGCAGGTGTCCTCTGGAGGGCTGAGATCTCTGTGGCACTGGCACCCTGCTCAGCCTGTGGAGCTGAAGTCACAGGAAGAGGGGATTCGGATGGGCCGGGCACTCCCGGGGTGGATGGCCCTGGGGTCTGTACCTGTTGATCCTCCTCCTTATGGGTGCCCGAGGTTAACTGGCTGACTCCTTGAGGAGAAGGAGAAGCTGAAGTGAGATCAGGCTGCCTGCATCCCTCTCGTGTTGACACTGCCGGAGGCCAACTACGGCATCAACGATGGAGTTCAGCCCACGCCGCAGTGCAGGACCGATGTCCTGGACCAAGGTCGTCATGGAGGCCACATTCCTACCAGTGTTGTCCTCGGTGGTTTGGAATGCCGGCGCCATCACCTCAGCCTGAAGGTGGACAGACTCCTCCATCGTGCCTTGCAATCTGAGGAGTGCAGTGGACATCCCTTCCTGATGTTCCCGAGATTGTCTTTGCAGCTTCAGCAACTGTGACATGACCGAGTCCAGAGGCTCCTCATCTGACTGGAATTCAACAGACTTCTGGCCTCCAGCAGTCCTCCGAGTGCCAGAAACCTGCGAAGATCCAGCTGCCGCCTCCTGCTGTGCATCAGACAGTGCGATGTGCTCACCAGATTGTGACCCCGAGGCTACTCTAGAATTAGGTCCCACCGAGGTGTGTGTCTCTGCGCTGGTGGAGGGTGTAGGTCAGCGCTGTGACGGGACTTCAATTAGGGCGTCATCAAATTCTTCTTCCGAGGTGTCTTTGGGGCTTGAGTTGAGGACCTGGCTTGTGGACCCCCTCAGCTGCTTCCCAGATGTGCCTGTGAAAGCAAGGAGAGATAATTAGTACATAGCAGGGGACTGCAGAACAGGGGAACTCACTCACAGCATGGCTGCCTGATGGATGTTACACTGCTGGATCGTCACTTGCTTGGACACTACTGATCTCACCGTCAGCACAGGAACGGACCAGATCACGGGTGGCCGGCCGGATGACTCTTTTCAAATCTGTGAGGACCTTGATGTCGGGCATCCCTCCACCGGTCTGAGACTTCTCCCTTTTGTTGTATGCCTGCTTGTCCTGCATGAAGCCAGATGGAGAGAGAGTGTAAGTGAGATGCCTGTCAGGACAGACGAGAAGGGTGTCTGGAATGTGTGAGTGGTGAGTGGTGCCATGGATGGGATGAGGACACAATCTGCAGGACAGATGACGGTGAATGTGAGAGTGAATGGTGACGTCCCCTGAACAGGCAGTGAGTGAGGGCCCTGTGGACGTGTGATGGGTTTGTGAGTGTGTGATTGGAGAGTGATGAGATAGGTGACTTACCCTGGCGGAATGGATGAGACCATTCATCCTCTTTTGGCACTGGGTAGCTGTCCTCTTTTACAGGGCGGTGGTACTGACCACCGCTCCCATGCTGGAATGGTGACCTTGCTTGCTGGTCTTCGCCCAGAATGGAGGTAGAGGACTTCACGGTGGCCACCACTGCACCCAGTAGACGCCTGAGGGCGGCGTCGCTAAATTTGGGGGCAGCATGTTTCCTCCCTTTGGCAGCCATGACTTCACAGCAGGTTCTGATCCCTTAGAGAGAGCTGGCTCTGTGCTAACACTTTAAATCAGGGTGCCTGGGTTACTGAAGGCCTGAGGTGACAGCGGGGCGGGCAAATCAGAGGCCACCCCGCCAGTGATCCACGTGTTTCCTGGGAATGCATTATTGATGTGGCAGGACAGGCCAAGAATGGGATGATACAGCACAAAAAGCCGCCATTGCATCCGGCAGGTATAACATCCTTTGTGTGAGCCTGGGATGATTCCGCCCTCTGTTGTGCCTCCTGTGAGCAGCAAGTCTCTGCTGCTTCTCTCTCTCCAGATATAGGTGTGTGACCAGCAGGTATAGGTGTGTGACCAGCAGGTATAGGTGAGTGACCAGCAGGTATAGGTGAGTGACCAGCAGGTATAGGTGAGTGACCAGCAGGTATAGGTGTGTGACCAGCAGGTATAGGTGAGTGACCAGCAGGTATAGGTGTGTGACCAGCAGGTATAGGTGTGTGACCAGCAGGTATAGGTGAGTGACCAGCAGGTATAGGTGAGTGACCAGCAGGCTGATGGTGCCAGTGATATTGCTGCTGTTGCTGCCATGTTGCTGGCTGCAAAACCTGGACAAGCATCTAACTTTCCTAACATGGCAAACATCAGGAAAGTTGCCATTATTGACTTAACTTCAGCAACTGACAACTGTAAATGATCAAATTGTCAGCTTGGTCCAGTTGACAGTATCTCATCCAAGTAAGGTGACCATGAGTTCAACTCCACTCTACAGCCTGAGTACATCACCTCGGTTGACACTTAAGTACAATCAGTAGTGAGGAAATGCTACAATTGTCAGGGGTCTTTCAGATTATCCATTAAACTGATGCTCAGTTTTTCATGGGTACAATTTGGATATTGGAGGGCGGGCGTGGTCGGTGAGACCAGGAGCGGCCGGGAAAGAGCCCACTGCCCGCGATTGGCCTCTGACCACGATTTCACGCTGGTGGGTCGATTAAGGCCCCCCTCCCACAGCGTGAAACGCAGCTCCTCACTGGTTGGGAAGGGCCGAGCGGGAGCTGGGGCCTGTCAGCTGCCGGGCACAATGGCGACTCAGTGGCTGGTTTAACAATGGCCCAGGCTGCCCCAGAAAGGCTGCCACAGAAGGACGCCTGTTCTGGGTTGTCTTGATGGAGTCGAGTGCGGCTGGAGGCGCCAGGTGGGAGGGCAGGTCAGGTGGGCACTCGATCCCCCACTTCTCTGGTGAGTGCCTCACAGTCCTCGTGGAGGAGGTGGCTGCCAGGAGGGACACCCTAGTCTCCAGAGATGGGAGGATGGAGGTCACCGCTCCTCACAAAGTGGGCATGGGAGGAGGTGGCAGCAATGGTGAGCAGCCATGACGTGGTGCAGTGCACCTGGGTGCAGTGCCGGAAGCGCTTCAATGACCTGCTGCGTTCAGGAAGGGTGAATACCATGTTGGCATCGGTCAGTGTGCAAAAGTGTTAAGGTCTGGCCACATCCCTGTGGACCTCAGGGGTGTTAGAGTCTGAGCGCCAAGTGTCAATGACACTGGAGCTGGCCAAGGGGGTGAGCCCTGGCTGCTTGGACTGAGTGCCTTGTCACTCGAGGGCCACGACTCGGATGTGCCCTGTGAGGTGTTCCTCAGGTGGGGTTGGGCAGGCTGCAATGGCGCTGCAGGTAGAGGGTGGACTAATAAATGGTCCTCTGTCCTTTCAGGAGAAGACAAGTCATAAGCAAGCAGAGATGGCACGTACAGGCAGAGGCCCACCCAACCTCCTGCTGCTCAGCTTTAAGCAGGACTCCCTTGAGCTGGAGAGCCGCACGCTCCCGTGCAACTGGACGTGGAGAGGTGGGGGTGCCAGGCAAAGGTAAGAGCGCAGTGCACAGAGATGAGACTTTCAGACTGCAGAACCATTCTAGTGTAGTCTCTTCAGCGATGGGAGCCACGAACCTGGAGTCCCCATTGATCATTGAAAGACGATGGCACCATGATGCAGATCTCCATTGTCTCACCAGGGTGCCTGGCGTGCACAGTGACAATGTGAAGACTTCAACTAATGACATGTCCTTGTTCTCCCTTAGATTCGCCAGCACGCACTCGCTCTCTGGACCCCGAAGGGCCACCCCTGACAGTGGACGACCACCGGGCTTCACCTGCGCCTGTGTCACACCCGATCTCTGGAGCAGGCACCAGCGCAGATACCATCACCTCGGTGGGCATTAGATTGGCACTAGAATGTCAGTGCACATTGGGGAGGGCACTTCACAGTCACTTGAGGTGCAGGCGGAGGCAGAGAGTATCCAGAGTGCCAGCAGTCAGAGGGCTGCTGGGGACCAGGACGATGGTCAGTCCAAGGCTGATGATGAGCCTCTGGAGTCATCCATTAGGCAGCAGATGCTGGATGTCCAGCGGGATGTGTGGGAGGATCTGGTGGAGATCTATGAGGGAATGCGTGCCATGGTCTCTGATGTGCAGTAGCCCATGTGGAGCGCGAGCACTGCATTGAACCTCATGACCGAGCGCACTGCCTATTCCATTGAGAGAGTGGCGAATCTCATGGAGAGGCAGCTCCAGGAACAGAATGAGGAGTTCCTGGGGTTGCATTCGGACCTGCAAGCCCTCACACAGGCAATGACCTCAGGTGGTCAGTGCCAGTGTGGGAGATGGATAAGACACCCAGTATCCCAGCTAGATGCCCATCCACCAATGGTGAGCAGGAAGGGCCAGAGCAATCTCATGTTGGCACACGTCTTGTCGCCTCTGCAGATCCTCTCTGGGTGCTCTGGATGACAGAAGCAGCTCCTCCACTCCTCTGCCAGTGACCATGGCATCTGATGAGGCTGTGGCCACTGGGGAGATGCCAGCCATGCCACTGGCCGTTCCCTGCCAGGCGGGGCCAGCACAGGCTCCACTGGCCAGAGGACAACTGCCAAGGTCAGCAAGGTCAACAGGATAGCAGAGTGAGCAGGCTGTCTCCAATGCCGATGCCAGCGAGGTGGGGGGCACCAAGACGTAGCACTCGCAAACATAAATTTAAGGCACCATGAGCATGAGAGGGACAGTTCACAGGTGATTTTCTTTCACTTATGTTTGGTTTGTATGTCTGCTGGTGTGGACAACAACACCTTCGTCGAAATGTCATAATGATTTCAATGTGTCGATAACATGGGGCAGGATATTGAGTTTGACAAGTGGGGGGGAGGGGCCTGCTCGCCGACGTGTAAAATGACGCGGGATGCCATTGGGCGGAACTCCCGACATCACCGTGCGTCATCTCCATTTTCAGGTCGGTGGGGGTGCAGCCGAATCAGCAGTGTACCCGCTGACCTGTCAACGGCCTATTGAGACCATTTAAAAACTAAAGTATTGAAGTATTTAAAGGTCCTGCACGTCCAACCTTAACGCTGGTGGGCAGGCCGGGAGCCCTGGCGGGCATTAGAAAAAGCATCAAACCTCATCCACGGGCGGGATGAGGTTTCATGTAGGTTTTTAAAAATTTAGTAAAAGTTTAATTAAAAGTGATGGACATGTCCCAACTCATGTGACAGTGTCACACGAGGGGACATGTCAGGGGAATTTTATTTGTCTGTATTTCACATTTTTGAATTTGGCGCTGATCTCCCTGAGGCAGCACTTAGCCTCAGGGAGATGAGTGTGGTCCTTCGTGTGCATACGTGAAAGATCGTACTCTAGGCTTAGAGAACCGCGCCCCCCCCGCCCCCCGCCCGCTCAGGGAGCACATAGTGCTTCCTGGCGGACATCACGCTAGGTGGGCCTTAATTGACCTGCCCATGTAAAATGGTGGCCTGCCCCTAATTGGGGGCGCCGATTGGAGGCTCCTGAACTCTCCCCCACAATGGGGGCAAAATTCTTCCCATTGCATTTGCTTTGGTTCTGAAGGCCTGAGTATGCTTCACATTTTTTCTTCCTGGTGCAGGGTACGCCAGGGTAATGCTGGACGGGAGTTGCTGGATACTTCATTTCACAGGCCTTGAGTGGACTTTAGGTGCAAGTGAAAGGTCCTTTCAGACATCCGGGACGGAGGCAGCAGCCCCGGCATGAGGTGGAAGCTGATCTTTGGTAGCCTAACTGAAGGAGCGTTGGATCAAGGTGTCCCTGGTGCCCCTGCCTCCCTGGAGGTTACTGAGGTCTGCCTCCACGCCCTCAGCGTTCTCCTCACCGTGCTCCTCTTCTGACTCACTACTGGACTCAACATCTGAGGCCTGTACAACTGCGTCAACATCCTCTTCCTCCAGTGGGTCCCCCTTGCCAGTGCCAGATTGTGGAGAGCACAGCACGTAACCACTGTCAGTGACACCCACTCTGGGGGGTATTGTAGTGCTCCCCCTGAATAGTCCAGGCGTCAGAAACACATCTCGAGAGGACCTATGGTCCTCTCCATCACCGCCCTTGTGGAGGCATGGCTCGCAATGTAACGCTGCTCTGCCTCTGTTCTTGGGTGGCGGAGAGGCATCATGAGCCACCTCTTCAACGGATAGCCCTTGTCACCCAGCAGCCATCCATCCAGCCGGGCTGGAGCACTGAAGACCTCCGGTACCTGGGATTGTCTCAGGGTGTAAGCGTTTTGGGAGCTGCCTGGGTACCTTGCACAGACTTCTAAAATCTGCATCCTGTGATCACACACTATCTGCACGTTCATGGAGTAGAAGCCCTTCCTGTCGTTGAAGACACCGGGCTCACCCACTGACACCTTGATGCCACATGTGTACAGTCGATTGCACCTTGGAACCCAGCAAGCGCTGCAAAGCCTCTGGCTCGCTCAGCCTGGCTGACCTCATCCTTACAGTAAAGAATAAATGTCAGTACCTGCCTGAACAGAGCTTCTGTCACCAGCCTGACGCAGCTGTGGACAGCTGATTGGGAGACTCCACACAGATCCCCCACTGAGCCCTGGAAAAAGCCGGATGCATAGAAGCTGAGGGCCACTGTGACCTTCAGAGCCACTGGTATGGGGTGTCCACCACATACGGTCAGAGCTGATCTCAGGCCCAATCATCTAACAAATGCAGGTCACGGTCTCCCTTGAGAGGCGGAGCCTCCTTCAGCATTGCACCTGAGACATATTGAGGTAGCTGCATCGCTGCCGGTAAACCCTGGCAGCAGGATAGTGGTGTCTTCTGCAGCCCCTTCCACCCTGGACTGCCTGCTGGCCCTGTGCCCCTTGTGCCTGCGCCTCTCCTCCCACAGGTCCCTCCCCTGGAAGCTGCATAGGGAAACCTGGCCTCCTCCCCCTTCTGCCCCTCTCTTCCTCCTCAGAGGAGGTGACACCGGCAGAGACCACAATCCCCATTCCCAGGGTAAGGGAAGGCTGTCTGATACCTGGAGGGGTCCACACGGTCTGAATCCTCAGGCAGCTTTGGAGACACCAAGGAGGCCTGAAATGAAGCCTGGAAATGCTAACGATGGGATGAGGACAAGCAGAGATGAAGCTGCCAAGTACCAATAAGTCACCAGCAGCAAACTGTGTACCAAACTCCCCGCTACTGACACTGGAAATGCTGCTGACCCCTTTTATCCCACCCTTGGATGAGGTTTTTGAAATTGTCGACTGGCCGCCTGCTCGTTTTGCCCGTGCGACGATCACGAAATCGCACAGGCAACAAAAAAAGTATTTTTAATGGCCTTAAGTGGTCTCTTAATTAGTGCCGGGTGTGGCTCCGGCTAAAATATCGCACGAGTGCGCGATGATGTCGGGACGTTCACCCGGCGCCATCGCCCTCGCCCACACACTGAGCGAAAAGTTCTGCCCCATGTTTCAGCCGGGGTAAAAGATCCCAGATGGCACAATCAAAGAAGAGCAGGGCGTTCGACGGGCTCCTTAACCAATGTTCATCCTTCAACCAGCGCCACAAAAACAGATTACGTTGGCGTTTATCTCCCTGCTGTTTGGGGAACCTTGCTGTGCGCTATTTAGCCACTATAGTTGCCTGCAAAACAACAGTCAACCACGTTCAAAAGGAATTCAATGGCTGTCACACAATTTGAGACATCCCGAGGGCATAAGAAGCATCCACAAATGAAACTTATTTCTTTCTTTAAACGATCAAAGTAATAGAGGAAAGGAACAGAGGTCTGAAAGAACTGGGAGGCTAAATTAGCCAACTGCACACAGTTGTTAAAAATGCTGTGCTCTGTGACTCACTGTCTGGAATATGTTTGTTATTTGATGTCCCCAGGGCACCATCGGACACAACAGAGCAAATGAAAACTAGAAGATCCTGACTTGAACACCTACAGCGAGAGGATCAAGAAAGCAGCAGTCAACATTAATAATAAATGAAACAACTATAAGATACAGCAGAGCTATTACATCTATGATTGATGCATCAATCCTATTCGCAAAAGTGTACGTATGGATCGCAGCGATGTGAGAAAAGGTAGTTAAAATATTTAATTCTAAAATACCCTGTACTTTAAAAATCCAAATAAAGAAATACTTTACACCATTTTGCGTATGGATAAGCTTCAAACATATTTACATCGTTATTATGCGCTACTTCTTAATTTTTATTCATAGCTTTACGTCCTGCCAAACGTGTGTTACTGCTTAACAGCTGCTTAGCATGATTCACTAACCTTCCGCTACGCAGACCAACCTAACCAAGTAAAAGGTAGGAGGTGAAAAGGGAAGGAAGCAATATTGTCACTTTTAGAGTCTATCAATGTACTAATGCAGGAAGAACAAATAACCCAGACTTCACGACGGCCAAAATTTGGACCATTTCAGGATTTAACATGTCTTTCTCAAAAATCAAGGTCAGAGTCTATGTAGAAAATTGTAGGATGTCCCTCTGCGTATTTGCACATAATTGTTGCTGTCATGTTCACTGCAGTCTTTGGTACACAAGTTACCATGTTGTAGTTGTCTTGCCAAATTTGCTTTCCTCATGGTGGATAGAGTACCTTGCGCTTGTAAAGAATCTTTCACATCTTCAAGATGTCTCTGAGTGATTCACAGCCAATAGGTTGCTTTGAGAAGTACAGCCACTCTTGTTCTGTTTGTAAAAGTGCAGCTAATGGGCTGAATTTAATAGCCGTGGCAGTGACCGGTCCCTCAGCCAGAAAGTAGGTGGCAAACCCACAGTGGGTATTTCTGGGAGCCTTTACAGGGCAGTTAGCTGCCTGCCATCACTGTTCCCTTGAATTTAAGGGTGACGATCCAGTCTCTAAGAGCTGCCAGTTCGTAGACCTTCAGTATACCTCGCAGTGCACAGGCTGGTACTGCAGGAAGCCCCGGAGCAAGCAACAACAATGGAGGCACCAGAAGAGAGGTGAGTGGGGAGGGCCAGTCAAATGAGTCCCAGCGAGAGTGTTGGGGGGGGTCATTTTGGAGGACAGGGGGGGAGGCTCCTCCTTTGGGGAGGGCAACTCTGTGGGAAACAAGGTGCATGCCAAGGAAGCACCCATCCTAATCCACCAAGCCTTTAGGGGGAGCCCATTAAGAAATGCCCTGCAGCATCTCCACGTGGTGTGCAGCTCCCGCAGTCGCCCTGCCGCTAGTCAGTTGCAGCAGATTGATGCCCATTAATTGGCCACGTAAGGGTCTCAATTCACTTTCAGGCAGGAAAGCTGAGCTTGACCTTCCCCACCCCTAATTTTACTGATTATATGGGCCCCCTTCCGATTCACAGCTCACTCCCAGGGGTGCAGGGCAGGGCAATTAAATGCCAGCATTTTCTGTTCTTATTTCAGATTTCCAGCATCCACAGTTTCTTGCTTTTCTATCAAGTGGTCATCAGATTACAAAGAGTTATCAAGTGTCACCTTCCCAAATCCTCCAGAATCCCTTTTGCCGATATTGTTTGCTCCAACACTGATTGGCTTCAATGTAAGCCCTAAAGATGTCCGATTGAAGGTATTTTCAAAAAGCAATCTGTCGAGAGAAGTCATCTGGCAATAAATAAAGCGTGAAGCACCAGAGTACTCTGGTCTCTCCAAGGAATGGTGCTAGGGGCCTCAGACTCCAGTTCCTTGCTTTCCTGGGAAGCCTGCTGGTGATTTATTGCTTTGTTGTCCAGGATGCCAAGCGAGTCCTCTGCCCATTTCCATTCTGACCATTTATCACAAAAATGTGCAAAGTGAAAATGTGTGTTGACAATGATTGGCGAATGACAAATCTGATTAAAACCACACCAGTACAGGTATTTTAAGAAAGAAAATCTTTACTCCTTCTGTTTTGTGACAGTGCCATTCTACATGGAAGCTGTGGACACATGACAATTAGCACAGATACAATTCAGACTAAGCTAGCTGACTTATATGTGGGAAAGGTGCCAGCATTATATATCTAATTTGTTAACCTGCAGCTACCAGTGTTGATATATTGGCTGGGTATAAGGCATTGCCTGGGTGAAGCGTAGAGAGAAAATCCGGCTGGGGCCATTGTGTGACCAGTTCTCCTTTCATTTAACTTGGAGAGAAAATTCAGATGGTTTCACAATGGGTGGGTGATGCCTGCACTTGTCTTCACACTTGTTCCAGTGATAAGAAATGAAATCCAATGATCTGAACTCTCCATTGTGCCCTCATTGCAGTTGCTAGGCCTGCATCCAACCCAACACAGTATTGCAAAAGAAAACCAGCTTCTCCATCTTGTGTGTTAAATCTATGCCAGTTTATTTTCCCTCAGCATATATGTCAATATTTCAATCATGTCTTTGGAGAGGTGGGTCGATGGGGTGGGAGGGACAGATGTCTGCTGATTGGCTTCCAATTTTATAAGCATCTGAATTATGGAACATCTGACTTCAAAATTACATCCCTATTAATAATTTCCTGTATTTAAAAAAGAAAACTCCTTTCAGATGATGCTTACCCTAGATTTTAAAATAGAGCAATTTGGCTTGCTCTGGGATAGCCTTGGCACCATAGCAACATAGGACTTAGGAGCAGGAGTAGGCCATTCGGGCTTTCAAGCTTCCTCCACTATTCAATAAGATCATGACTGACTTGGTTGTGGTCTCAACTCAGTGCCCCTTTGTCTATCAAAAATCTGGGGAGAGAATTCCACATGCCAAAGACCCTTTGCGAGAAAAAAATATTCTCATCTCCATCTTAAAAGGGGGACCTCTTATTCTTGAGGAGAGTTGGTCAGAGGACAACTGCCAAGGTCATCAAGGCCAACAAGACAGCACAGTCAGCAATGCTGGCGCCAGCGACGGTGGGGAGCACATAGACGTAACCATCGCAAGCGTAAGTTAAAGGCACCATAAGCACAAGAGGGACAGGTCACGGGTGATTTCCTGTTTATTTCTGTTTACTTTATCTATACTGGTCTGGGATTGAAGACCAGAAACGTTTATGTAAATAGTTCTGAAGTGTCAAAGGGAGATTAATTTTGTTTTTGTTGTGATGGCCTGTGTATACTTCACCTTTTTATTTGATTGGCGCAGGGTGTGCCAGTGTGTAATGCTGGGCATAGGTGGCACAGGCACTGAGTGTTCTTTGTGTTCAAATGAAAGGGACCTTTAAGACATCCAGGATGGAGGCAGCAGCCCTGGCATGTGTTTGAAGCTGATCTTTGATAGCCTAGCTGAAGGAGCATTGGATCAAGGCATTTCTGGTGTTCCTGCCTCCCTCGAGGTTACCGAGGTCTGGCTCCATGCCCTCAGCATTCTCCTCACCATGCTCATCTTCTGACTCACTACTGGACTCATCGTCTGTGGCCTGTGCAGCTGTGTCAAGGTCCTCTTCCTCCAGTGGGTCCCCCTTGCCAGTGCCCAATTGTGGAGAGCACAGCATGCAACCACTATCAATGACACCCACTCTGCGGGTATTTTAGTGCTCCCCATGAGTGGTCCAGTCATCGGAAACGTATCCTGAGAAGGCCTATGGTCCTCTCCACCACCACCCTTGTGGAGACATGACTTGTATTGTAACGCGGCTCTGCCTCTGTTCTTGGGTGTTGGAGAGGCGTCATGAGCCACCTGTTCAATGGATAGCCCTTGTCACCCAGCAGCCATCCATCCAGTTGGGCTGGAGCACTGAAGAGCCTTGGCACCTGGGAGTGTCTCGTGATATAAGCGTCATGGAAGCTGCCTGGGTACCTTGCACAGACCTGCAGAATCAGCGTCCTGTGGTCACACACTATCTACACGTTCATGGAATGGAATCACTTCCAGTTGACGAAGGCACCCGGCTCACCCGCTGGTACCTTGATGGACACGTGTGTGCAGTCGATTGCACCCTGGACGCGGGGGAACCCAGCAATCGCTGCAAAGCCTCTGGCTCGCTGAGCGTGGCTGGTCTCCTCCACACGGTGAAGAATAAAGGTCAGTAACAGCCTGAACAGAGCTTCTGTCACCAGCTTGACGCAACCGTGGACAACTGATTGGGAGACTCCACACAGATCCCCCACTGAGCCCTGGAACAAACCAGAGGCATAGAAGTTGAGGGCCACTGTGACCTTCAGAGCCACTGGCATCCGGTGTCCACCCACACAGCCAGAGCTGACCTCAGGCCCAATCATCTGGCAAATGGAAGTCATGGTCTCCCTTGAGAGGCAGAGCCTCCTTCGGCATTGCATCTCAGACATACTGAGGTAGCTGCATTGCCGCCTATAAATCCTGGCAGCAGGATAGTGGTGTCTTCTGCGGCCCCTTCTGCCTAAGGACTCCTCCAGGCTACGATTGCCAATGACATTGCGCTATTTTACTCCCAATTGGTTCGGGCACACGCCCGCCATGAGACGAAAAGTTCTGCCCCATATGTTTCAATAAGATGCCCTCTCATTCTTTTAAATTCAGATGGGTATAGGTCCAACCTGTTAAATCTTTCTTCATAAGACACGCCCTTCATATTTTATGAAGAAAGGCTGAACAGTTTGGGCCTATACGCCCTTCAGTATTCAAGAGAAAATATTGTGCACTTGTGATAAAGGGATGGCAAAAATCATGGGTGATTTTAATCTAAACATAAACTGGAAAAATCAGATTGGCAGTCGTAGCTTGGACGAAGAGTTCTTAGGATGCTTTTGGGATAGTTTCTTAGAGCAGCATGTTCTGGAACCAACAAGAGAGAAGGTTATATTACACTTGGTATTGTGTAATGTGACAGGATTAATTAATGACCTTGAAGTAAAGACATCCCTAGGTAGCAGCGATCACAAAATGTTTGAATTTTACATCCAGTTTGAAAGGGAGAAGAGTGGGTCTAAGACTAGTATCTTAAACTTAAATAAGGGCAACTACGTGGGAATGAAAGCTGAACTAGCTGAAGTAAACTGGGAAAATAGGCTACAGGATAGGTCGATAGAGAAGCAGTGGGGAACATTTAAGGGGATATTTCAGAGTATTCAGAATAAGTACATTCCTATTGTAAAGAAAAATTCAAAGGGGAGGACCCACCATCCGTGGTTAACTAAAGAAGTTAAGGAAAGCATCAAACTTAAGGAAAAAACATACAACTCCGCAAAGATGAGTGGCAGAACAGGTGATTGGACAGAATATAAAGAGCGGCAGAGAATGGCTAAAAGATTAATCAGGTGAAAAAATTAGAGTATGAGAGAAAGCTAGCTAGAAATGTAAAAACGGATAGCAAGAGTTTCTACAGGTGTTTAAAAAGGAAGAGAGTAAGTAAAGTTAATGTTGGTCCTCTAGAGAGTGACTGTAGGGAGTTAATAGTAGATAATAAGGAAATAGCAGAAGAAATGAACAAACATTTTGCTCCTGTGTTCACTATAGAGGGGACAAAAAACATTCCAGTAATAGCTGAAAATCAGGAGGCGAACTGGGGAAAGGAACTTGGTGAAATTGAAATCACTAGGGAAACGGTACTGAACAAATTGATGGAGCTGCGGGCTGGCAAGTCTCCGGGTCCTGATGGACTCTTAAAAGAGGTGGCTAATGGGGTAGTCAATGTATTAGTGTTAGTTTTCCAAAATTCACTAGATTCTGGAAAGCTTCCGTCAGACTGAAAAGTAGCAAATATAACAACTCTATTCAAGAAGGGAGGGAGGCAGAAAACAGGAAATTACAGGCCAGTTAGCTTGACGTCTGTTGTGGGGAAGTTGTTAGAATCAATCATTAAGGATGTTATAGCTGGGCACTTAGAAGAGCTCAAGGCAATCAGAAAAAGTCAGCATGGTTTTGTGAAAGGAAAATATGTTTAACCAATTTATTGGAGTTTTTTGAAGGAGTAACATGCGCAGTGGATAAATGGGAGCCTGTAGACGTACTGTATTTGGATTTCCAGAAGGCATTTAATAAGGTGCCACATCAAATGTTATTTCTTTAGTTAAACACATGGTGTAGGGATAACATATTAGCATGGTTAGAAGATTGGCTGGCTAGCAGAGAGCAAAGAGTATGCCTAAATGGGTCTTTTTCAGATTGGCAGGATGTGACAAGTAGACTCCAACAGGGGTCTGTACTGGGGCCTCAACATTTTACGATTTACATCAATGACTTAGATGAGGGGAGTGAAGTCATGGTAGATAAATTTGCAGATGACACAAAGATAGGTAGGAAAGTATGTTGTGAAAGGACATGAGGAGGTTGCAGATGGATATAGATAGGTTGAGTGAGTGGTCAAACTTCTGGCAAATGGAGTTTAATGTGGGAAAATGTAATGTTGTTCACTTTGGCAGGAAGAACAAAAAAGCAGAGTATTACTTAAATGGAGAACAGCTGCATAATTCTGAGACGCAGGGGGATCTAGATATTCCTGTACATGATTAACAAAAAGTTAGTACGCAGGTACAGCAAGTAATTAAGATGGTTAATGGAATGCTATCCTTTATTACAAGAGAGATTGAACATAAAAGTAAGGATGTTGTGTTTCAGTTATACAGGGCATTAGTGAAACTGCACCTCGAATACTGTGTGCAGTTTTGGTCTCCTTATTTAAGGAAGGATTGGAGGCGGTTCAAAGGAGGTTTATTAGATTGATACCTGGGATAAGTGGGTTGTCTTATGAGGAAAGGTTGGACAGACTGGGCTTGTCTCCACCGGAGTTTAGAAGAGTGAGGGGTGATTAGACTGAAGTATACAAGATCCTGAACAGCCCTGACAAGGTGGACGTCGAAAGGATGTTTCCTCTTGTGGGTGAGTCCAGAATTAGGGGGCACTGTTTTAAAATTAGGGGTCGCCCTTTTAGGACAGAGATGAGGAGATTTTATTTTCTTTCAGAGGGTTGTGCAACTTTGGAACTCTCTGCCTCAGAAGGCGATGGAAGAGGGATCATTGAATATTTTTAAGTTAGAGGTAGATAGATTCTCGTTAGGCAAGGGAATCAAAGGTTCTCTGGGTTAGATGAGAATGTGGCAATCGAAAGAAGATCAGCCATGATCTTATTGAATGGCGGAGCAGGCTTGAGGGGCCGAATGGTCTACTCCTGTTCCTATTTCTTATGTTCTTATGTTCATCCCAGAAATAAGTTGAGTGAACATTCACTGTACTGCTTCTAAAGCAACCACATATTTTCTACAAATAAGTAGACCAGATCTATACACAGTGCTCCAGATGTGGTCTCACATTGAAGCAATGTACAGCTGCAGTAAAACTTCCCTACTTTTATATTCCATTCCGCTTGCAATAAATGACAACATTCCATTTGCCTTCCTAAGCACTTGCTGTATCTGCAGACTAACTTTTTGTGATTCATGTACCAGGACACCCAGATCCCTCTGTACTACCTAGTTCTGCAATCTCTCTCAATTTAAATAGTATTCTGCTTTTCTATTTTTCCTGCCAAAGTGGACAAGTTCACATCTTCTCACATTATAATCCATTTGCCAAATTTTTGCCCACTCACTTAACCTGTCTATATCCCTTTGCAGACCCTCTAACTCTTAATGACAACTTACTTTCCTACCTATCTTGGCGTCATCAGCAAATTTAGCTACCATACATTTGGTCCCTTCGTCCAAGTCATTTCTATAGATTGTAAGTAGTTGAGGCCTCAGCACTGATCCCTGTGGCACTGCTCCCGTCACACCTTGCCAACCCGACGAAGACCCATTTATCCCTACTTTCTGCTCCCTGTTAGCTAACCAACCCTTTATCCATGCTAATGTTACCCCCATGCCATGTGTTAGTAAATAGTTAGTAAACAGTGCCAGTATCCCATGAAGCAAAACCCATTTCTCCCACGCCAATCTCAAAAACACGCATTCATCTGTCGAATCTTATTTACCCTACACTAATTTGTTCTTGGTTCAGGTAATAATCCCGAGATTCTTGAGGTTCTACTTTTTAATTTAGCCTCTCGATGCTCATACTCTCTAAGCAGAACCTCTTTCTTAGTCCTATCCATGTTGTTGATAACCATGTGCAACACAACAACTGGATCTACCCCTCCCACTGCAAGTTCCTCTTCAGCCCCAAGCAGATGTCCCAAATCTCGGCATCAGGCAGGCAACACAGCTGTCTGGACTCATGCTCTTGGCTGCAGAGGACTGTGTCAATCTCCCTGACTATGCTGTACCCTACTATCACTACGTACCTATTAGCTCCCCCTACTTGAATGGCTTCCTGTACTATGGTGCCATGGTCAATTCGCTCATCCACCCTGCAGCCCCCACTTTCGTCCTCACAAGTTGCAAGAAATTCAAACCTGTTGGACAATTGCAAGACCTGAGGTTCCTCCAATTCTACCTTCTCAATCCCATTACCTCCCTCACTCAGAGTCACGCTCTCCTGTCCCTGAGCACTGACCACATCAGAAGGCCCTATCCTAAGGGGTGTGACTGCCTCCTGGAATAAAGTGTCCACGTAACCTTCCCTCTCCCTGTTTAACCTAGTTTCCCAGCTCACTTTAGCTAGCTCTGCCTTCCATACCCTGCAGCTCAGCCTGCCATTGGGAAGCTCATTTTTTGGCCTCCCGCTCAATTAAGTTCCCCCATCTGCCTTGCCTCTCATTCCTGGGAGCAGCACAAGATTCGGTCCATTGATGGAATTCAAAGTCTCGCACCCTCCCACCGTCACGGTGAGAGTGATGGTGGCTCACTAATAAAATGAAAGGATGTGTAATAAAATGCATAGTGAGTAGCTCCAATTGGCCATGTAAAGATTTAAATTCAAAACTGTAGGTGTGGCCCAAATATATTTTGAAAGATTGCGCTTATTAAAAAAAACCCAAAATTTAATAAAAAGTGAAATAAAACATGACAGCACAGAAGAGAATTAAAATTACCTCCAAACGTAAACTTCAATATTTTTTATGTCTGATCACTGCTTTCTCCATAAACCTAAGAGCAAAGCAACATTTCTAAAAAAATGTTTCTGTGAACCTACATTCCTAGTTGGGGATCAACAATTTAAGGTAATCGTGTGACATTGTCTGGGTTTGTTTTCTTTCTTAGGCTTGTTAGACAACACACTGATTCTCATTGGTTGTGTTAGGGTCAAAGGGCTGGGTTTCTGCCCGAATTTCCACTGGTGTAAAGAAGATGTTTGTGTTCACTCTTTGAAAAGGAACAAGATCGTAATGATTTCTTGCATATTTGAACCGCTTTCAGGGGACTCTCTGCAACACACCTCAACCTTTATTCAAAAGGCCTGCTTGCTTCTCTGAGTTTATAGGGTCCAAAATGCTCACACCAAATGCCACCATCCTCGCTGTAAAATACAGGGAGTGTGGGGGAGAGGGAGGGCCATTTACTACTTGGAGATGAGACAGAGGCCAGGTGCAACAGCAGGATATAAAAGCTACAAGGGGGCAATAGCAGCACTAGAGGAAGCTGGATCAAAGAATCGAGCAGCAAACGTCAGGAAGCCAGAACTGCAACAAATAATAGAAATACAGGACACATCTGAATGAAAGGTGGTGATGGTATAAGTGTGTCTCCTCCTTGGATCTCCAGGATTTCTTTAAGGTGCAGTAAAAAGTTTAGCCACAACACCATCATAGCTGCTTAGATCCAAAAGCAAGCACGTGCAGATTTTCTGAAATCGGCTTTTATGATGGCGTCCTCATTCCTAGTTGCAGCTTACATGATCTTTACAGCTAGCCCCCTCAGGTGCCTGGAAGCTTCAGAGCAAAGGACCAGGTTGTCTATTCAACTGCAGCACAAACTGACCTCCAAACATTCAATGTGAGGCAACGTTCCATCAATAAATCCTCACAAAACCATTGCTTCCTTCTACAGAGCTCTCCTGTGACATCGTTGAGAAAGCAGCGAGTCTAGTAGGTGAGTACCTCCAAGGTGATTTTCTTCTTTGGTGTAGTCTTAACCTGCATTTCATCTTGCTTCCTCATCCTCCTGCTCTGCCTCTGTCATAGGGGCGTATATGGACATGTCCAAAGCAAACTCCACTGCAGGGTCTGAAAACAAGAGACTTCCCCGCCTGAAACTGCTAAAAGGCAGCTCACAGAACCCTTTTCTTAGTTACATGACTGTGAGAATATTATTTTAATCACTTCAGTCAAAGCTGGCTGAGGAACACAAGAATGTTAGGACAGAAGTAGACTATTCAGCCCCCAAGCGTGTTCCTAATTATACTTATTATTAAATTAAATGATCATGGCTGCTCTGCATCATAAATCCATCTACATGCCTTCATTCCGAAGCGCTTAATAATCTTGCCGAACAAAAATCTCAATCTCAATTTTCAAAAGCCATAAAGGAGAGATAAAGTTCAGACAAATTTTGTGGGCGTTCAAAGCCTGTGAAGTAAATTGCGTTGTGGTTTGGTCAGGTCAAGCAGATAACTTACTCCTTTTTACTAAAACCTGGCATCAGGAGTATTCCGGGTCTGAATATCAGAGTCCCTGGGACAGCAGATCTGGTTCTCATTATCTTGCTATTTTCACGTGTACCCTTCCCATCAAAGCAGTTAATTCTACTGAAATTTGTATTTTGGAACAGTTGTAAATGTGGCATGTCTGACTGACACCCACATTTTGTCCCCCGATACCAGAATGACAACATTTTGGTGCCAACGCAACCCCAGAATTTTGGATCCATGATCTTCATCTATCATTACCATCTCTGAGCACCAACTGGTTTCATACTAATGTCTATATTTTCAGGTTCACTGGACTTGTTGCTGGGGTGGAGGGATTGTCTTATGAACAGGTGTGGGGCCTATACTCATTGGAGTTTAGAAGAACGAGAGGTGATCTTATTGAAACATTTGGACAATAGCAAAATTTTGCACTCGTCGGGCGGGCGTGGTGGGCAGGCCGGGGAGCGTCCGGGAAGCTGATCGTCACCCGCGATCAGGCCCGGACCGCAATTTCACGCCGGTTGACCAATTAATGGCCAGCCGATGTGAAACGTGCCCTGCAGTGCTCAGCGCTGCCAAGGTAGGGGTGGCAGGGAGCAGGGGGTGGGGGGTAGATAGTGAGCACTGAATTCGCGCATGCACGGGGGGCTGTGCACAGTAAAAGCTCCCCGAGGCTCAGTGCTGCCTCAGGGAGCCGAAGATTTTCAGCACTCAAAATAAAGAAATGAAAAATAGCGAAAACCTGTCGCCCCATGCGAGCAGGGATACGTTAGATAGGAGTGCAAAAAGTTTTAATTCTTTCTTAATCACCAGTCAAAGCCTCATCCCGCCCGTGGTCAGATGGGCAGTGAAAAATTTTGTTCATTAGGGGCCTTAATAGGCCACTTAATTGTCGGTGGGTGAGCTGCGGACTCCCGAGCGCTCCTCCCGACCAAAATATCGCCATGACGCTGGGATCCTCGCCCGACGTCATCGCATGCCATTTAACTCTCGTTCAGGTCGGGCGCTCGCCTGCCCAACGAGTGAAATATTCTGCCCATGAGGTCCTAAGGGGACTTGATAGGGTGGATACCCGGATGACGTTTCCTCCTGTGGGAAGACTAAAGCTAGGGGACACCGCTTAAAAATAAGACGGAGGCGAGGAGAACATTTTTCTCCCAAAGGGTCATGGGTGTGTGGAATTCCCTTCCCCAGAAAGTGGTGGAGGCTGGGCCTTTGAATTTAATCAAGGCAGATTTAAACAGATTTTTGTTATGCAAAAGAGTCGAGGGCTATGGGGGCGGGGGGGTTGAGGGGGGGGGCAGATAGCAGGGTGGGGCTGAGACCACAGCCAGATCAGCCATGATCTTAATGAATGCTGGAGCAGGCTCGAAGGGCCAAATGGCCTACTCCTGTTCCTATCTATTGCAAAGTAGCTCCCTGCTGGCTATAAGGAACTTGTTCAAACTTTAATTTCCTAAGTAGGATCAAAGCTGAAACCTCAAATTATTGAAATGCATATGGGTTTGGCAGCTTGATGCTACAATGATATTCATATGCCAGGCTTCTGACAGATTTGTTCAGTTAGCAATGATTTCTGCTTGGGAGGCATAAAACACTGTGCAATGTGTTTTCAATTAATTCATTTATTTGTTCGTCATACATGGGTTGGAATAATGCGAGTAAATACCTGAAGGTTCAGGGAAGTTACACACCTCACACAAACAGAATAGCTTAGAAGTTGAATTAATATTTCATATGCTGTATCCAAAGCATGACATGAATTTGGTTTGAGGAGGAAAGTGTTATTAAGAACTAGTAGCAGATTTTAAAGGTTATATTGGCTCAGAGCACATTGGTTGTCAATGAAGGAAAAAATGTAGAGCGAGGGAATTAAACTGTTTCCCAAACTATCAGCTCAGACGTGCTGCTCATGAATCTAAAAGAATTTAGGAGAGCCATCTTCATTCAAAGAAGTGAGCAGTATTTAAATAGACAAAGTAGAAACTGGACAGTTGTGCGACATAACTGGTACTGAAAATAAAATGAGCAGCCAAAGCACAGGCTTAAAGCCAATTGACAAATATAAATGTTATTCATTGGAAAAAGAATTTATTACTTCATACTTTGTGCTTGGTTACCGGTGCTCATAATGGCCACAGAACACACAGCTAGATTAAGTAAAAAGCATAAATTTGAGGTCAGCAAAACAGATTCTTGTTTGAAGCCACAAAGAAGTAAATGGGCTACAATGCTGTCATGCCTTTTCAAAGGTTCCCATCCAGTTACCACTCATAGCAGAAGAATCTTTCTGATCCAACACATTTGCCAGAGTTGATTCCAGAGCACTGCAGTGCATTTTCACACAATGATTAAGACACTAATTGACCAAATTACTATCAGGAGGATTGGATTAAAAGAAAATATTTTCTGCTTCAGCTGCCACAAAACATAAAAGTTACAAATCCCAATGAAAATTGTTTAAATACTATTTGCATATAACAACCTCTTTAGCCATCCTAATGAGAAGCATCGATGCCTCATTTGAATGGAATGCTAATTTTGGCAATAGTTACGAAAGAACTAGAGAGAACAAAGGACCAAGGGGGAGCATTTGATAATACAATAGGCAATTTATCAAAGAGCAAGCTATTTCTTGTTGATAGTAACTGGACATTGCTTTTACTTCAGCAGGAACAATTTCACTGATGTATACTGTGTGTTGCATCGGACCAGGGATCCTGTTCTTTGATTTTCACTGTGTTACTTGTAAGTGAAGCTAAGCGTAGCTGTCTTCATGTATGCAATTACGTAATGTCTTAAAGGCCCTGCGGGAAAAGGAGAGGGTGGATCCTGTGAGATGGTTCTCCGAGCAGACTGTCAAAGTCATTTGGCAGAATGCCTCATCACCAGAACTTTCCAACAAGCACCAAGATGTAGCTTGGCTGGTGGTGAGAAAGGCCCTCCCTGTCAGATCCTTCCTACACGCCAGGAGTCTCACCCCCTCTGCACGTTGCCCTCGAGGTGGCTGTGGTGGGGATGAGACAGTTGTTCACCTCCTTGTGGATTGTGCCTTTGCAAAGAAGGTCTGGAGAGAGATGCAGTGGTTTATGTCGAGGTTCGTCCCAAGCAGTTCTGTGACACAGGACTCTGTGCTCTACGGGCTGTTCCCAGGGACACATACAGAGACAAACATCAACTGCAGCTGGAGGATCATCAACTAGGTGAAAGACGCTCTTTGGTCTGCCCGAAACTTGTTGGTCTTCCAGTGCAAAGAGTTGTCCCCGACCGAGTGTTGCAGACTGGCACATTCCAAGGTCCAGGATGTGCTGAGGGACGCACTAAAGCTTGGGGCAGCCGCCGCAAAGGCGCAATGGGGAAGGGTCGCTGTCTAAGACCTTTCTGCCATAGTGCACAGAGGGACTGGGAACTGTTTAGAGCCCCTCAGGCTGTACAGCTCAAAATGAATGTCTGCAAATGATTGCAGTATTCATAGATTGTATTGATGCACCTTATGATACATGTTGTAAAAGTTGAACCTGAATGTACTTTGGTGATGGTGATTTTGAAATGATTTGGAATGTTCTTCCAGATATTTTATGAATAAAGTATATTTTTCCAAAAAAAAATGTATGCAATTGCCTTCTTCTAGGCTACAGGGACCATTATACAGCATCTCATGTTACACTATACATTTGGGTCCTTAAAGGTGCACTGCAAATAACAGTTTTAAAATGCATAATTTATTTAAAGAATAGGTCCTGTGGGCAGTTATTCAACAAGTGTATATATCGCTGGTTTTCCTGGGGTTCTGAATACAGTAAATGGCACCCACACTAATGCATTTGGCTATATTAGTCAAAATGCTTTCCATTCTAAGGCCAGACAGATGGTTTGCAATGCACAAATTATGATAACCTAGATATATGTCAACCACATCAGTTCAGTATTTGATTTTCTCTCTTGCAAGAGGTAGAAGGGAAGTTTTGTGGCATAGTGGGTAGCATCCCTGCACCTGGGCCAGAAGCCCTGGGTTCGAGTGCCATGCCAGGGCTTGATTGGCATGGAAAGTGTATTCATAACGCGGCCAAACAGGTTGATTATCAACCTGTAAATCCTTCACATATGTCTATGGCAGGCGGTAAGTGCAGGAGAGTCTCCTGGTCAGCCATCCTTGATGTGGAGCGATATCCTCATGCTATAGCCTCTGGTGATAGGCTAGCCACCTGTTCCAGGTACAACCTAGCTACGGAAACAGACAAAAGCATGTGTGCTTCGTCTGCCTCATATATCACTAAGGCATGGGACGGGAAGAATTGGTGAGCTGAGGAGAAGACTGACAGGCTGCACAGATTGATTGTGAGAAATCGTGGATTTAGAAAGGAGCCCCCACTCATAACACAACCTAAAACCTCCAGCAGTGCAACGAGCCTCACAAAACCCATGACTGAATGCACTTTTGGAATGTTCAAAGTAGGTATTTCCATTAGTCGGACCAATCTTGAGGTGTTCTGAAGAATGCTCCACAAATCATAGGCAAAATATTTAGTGTCTTCTTGAAAGTTTGTCTGCAAACCATGGCATCACTCTGGAATTTTGCAGAAGACAAAGGGTGTAATTTTTCTAAACAAATGTTGCCAATGAGCAAGGGCCCCTGCTGCCAATATGTACTCGTGAAGTCCAAGTCCAGAATGCCTTCTTTGGCAATACTACTGCTGAGAAGTGAGGACAGTTCTAAACCAGACACATTCCTCCTCAGAAAGTCAAAGTATTACAAAGGATCATCAGAGCTGCTACAACAATTATCTTCTTCAATGGGATTCATTGTTGAAATTATCAATGTGTTCTGTTAAGACAGTTTTAACATCCAGTCTGCAAAGCAACCAATGTAGCTTTGGAATGGAATGCCTCTTATTGTACTCACAAGCAAGGCTACCATGCAGAATTTTGGTTCCTGTAACTAAATTCAAAAGAAAAAGTTTTTGCATTTATATAACAAATTTAACATCCCAGAACATCCCAAAGCACTCTACAACCAATGTATTGCTTTTGAAATGTAGTCCCTATTGATACATTGGCAGATGCACATAGAATGGTACCAAACAGAGCAAACAAAATAACTGACTACTAATTATTTGATGGATGAATGTTAGCCCAGACACAAGGAGAATTCACTGCTCTTTCTTGACTAATGCCGTGGGATTTTTTTATGTCTACCTGAACAGGCAAATGGGGCTTCAGCTTAACATGTCCTCTGAAAGTTGAGTTGCATCAGTCACAAACAATGTGATGAAAACAATATACAGCACCATTTAATGGAAAAGTGCATTATTTACTAGCTTTATGCTGGGCAGTGGTACTCATCTCTCTTTTGTGCATTTGGTTCTTCTATCCCCATTAGCTTTGTTTTTTTCCTGTTATTTGTGTGTTACCAGTGATGGCACAATGAGTGCAGAGAGTAGATATCATTTCCCTGATAATGGAACTGGTACAGCTAAATAGCACAATGCCATTGACTGCTCTATATCACACCTCAGGCTGTATATTTAACCCAGAACTTTGCTGTATGATTCGGTATCAAGCCAGTAGTGCACTTAGCCAATAAACCATTGGGGAATATTGTGATAATTTTTGTTACCATTGGAAGGAATGGTAATAAGAAATCAAATATACACTGTGTAGAATCCAAATATGGCGCCATCAATTGACATCTTGTTTCACATTAATTAGAAGTAAACAATATAAATCATGTTATGAACAAATAACATTTAAGAGGTTATTTGGCTGCATTTCAGACAGATTCTCAGAGCAACCATCTCATTTTTCAATTAAATTCATAGAATCTATCCAGGTACTCAATGCCACAGCTTTAAAAAGACACATGTACAAGAGCCTAACTAAATAAAAAACACATTTCTTTTCACACCATTGCCTCTTAAGGATTTATGTGCATATCATTTTGCAAAGCAATAGGAAATAAAGATAATTGCATCTTCCACCAAGTATTATGGATTTTGCACAGATATTTTCAAGGTCATTAGTTGCAGACATCTTGTTCATGGTTCAGGTGTTTAGTTAACTTCTAGTTTTAGGAATTAAAGTTTTAACTGTTGAAAATGGAGGTATCTGGTTGAGTAACTGCTAAAAGTAGCTCTGAAGTAAAAGCAATTTAAACAAGCTTGGAGTTTATTACACTTAAAAGGTTGGGGCCATGTTAACTTAAAAGCTTAACAGCTAGGAAGGTAAGATCATAAACAGCACTTAGTTAAAGAACTGGAGACATGATGTTTGCAGTTATTCCAGTAAAGAATACATTATTCATGTGATTTCCCAGAATTAAGGAAAGCTTTGGAATTAAAAGGCAGTTAATTTTCATTTTTACCTGGGAACAGACCATGGGCAGAATTTTGCCCTCGGTGGGCGTGCGGGCCCCACCGGCTCAGCGGTGGGCAGGCAGCCGACCCCCGCCACTGAAATGGGGCCCGCCGCTATTTTAAGTGGGCGGGCCAATTAAGGCCCCACCCAGCGGCATCACCGACGGGAAGCGCTATGCGCTTTCTGTTCTGGGGGGGAGGGACTCCCCATCTGTCAAAGTGCGCACTTTCACGCATGCGCACGAAATAGCGCACTGCTCCCTGAGGCAAAGTCCTGTCTCAGGGACGTTAAAAACAGAAACATTAAAAAATTATTAACATGTCCCCCTCATGTGACAATGTCACATGAGATGGGACATGTTAATAAAGAACACATAAACTTTATTCATTTTTTACAAAACGGACATGGAACTTCATCCCGCCATTGGATGAAGTTTCATGAATAATCTGGAGCCCGCTGGGGCTCCTGGCCTGCCCGCCAGCCTTAAGGTTGGCCGGGCAGGTCTTTAATTGCTTTAATTAGCCTGTCAATAGCCTCAATTGGCTATTGACAGGTCGGCGGGCAGACAGCTGATTTTGCTGTCCGCCCCCCTTCCTAAAAATTTAAATGGACCGGGATGACTTCGGGGGTTCCTCCCGCATCATTTTCCCCTTGGTGACCGGTCCCCGCCCCCAAATCGCCGAGGGGAAAATCCTGGCCCATGTGTATCACATGGTCATGGAGATGGGTGGAGCTTAATGAGATTCTTTGTGTTGGAGTTTATCTCTGTGGCTTCAGTTAGGATATAGCCAAGATATAAGGAAGACTGATTACTGTTTGGAAAAGCAGCTAAGAGACTGTGTCAGCTTTGGGTTAGAGTTAGACAGATTTTTGATGGACAAGGGAGTCAAGGGTTATGGGGGGATGACAGGAAAGTGGGGCAGGGTATTGAGCTTGGCGAGCGGGGGGCCCGGGGCCCGCTTGCCGACGTGTGATATGACGCAGGATGACGGCGGGCGGAACTCCCAATGTTGCCCCACCTCATTTCAATTTTCAGGTCTGTGGGGGTGCAGCCGAATCAGCTGTGCACCCGCCGACCTGTCAACGGCCAATTGAGGCCATTTAAAAACCAATTGATGTAGTTAAAGGACCTGCCCGTCCAACCTTAAGGTTGGCGAACAGGCCGGGAGCCCTGGCGGGCTTCAGAAAAAGCATCAAACCTCATCCACGGGCGGGATGAGGTTTCATGTAGGTTTTTAAAAATTTAATAAAAGTTTAATTAAAAGTGTTGGACATGTCCCAACTCATGTGACAGTGTCACATGAGGGGACATGTCAGGGAAATTTTATTTGTCTATATTTCACATTTTTGAATTTGGCACCGATCTCCCTGAGGCAGCACTCGGCTTAGGGAATACCACCCCCCCTCCCCCACCACCCCCACTGCCCGCACAAGGAGCACATAGCGCTTCCTGGCGGACATCACGCTGGGTGGGCCTTAATTGGCCCACCCACATAAAATGACGGTCTGCTCCTGAACCTCCCCCCTCAACAGGGGAATAATTATTCCCGTGGAGTTGAGACCAGCACCAGATCAGCCATGATCTTCTTGAATGGTGGAGCAGGCTCAAAGAGTTGATTGGTCTACTCCTGCTCCTAAGTCCTATGTTCCTATGTTGCCATGAGCCTTATGTAGCTCATAGCTCCAAGTTGAAAGATGAAGCCAAGCCTACACCTCAAGTAGAGTAAATACTGTAGAGTAAATAAATATTGTCCACGGCGCAGCCTGAGATTGGGAGCTGGTATTAAATACAAGGCAAAGTTGGAAAGGGGAAAATCAACTGTAAGATTTAAAGGAAGAAGCCTAGAGTAATCCTCAATAAAGGCAGCTAACCTTGCTGCAGTTGAAGTTCTGGAAGTAATCAGCTTGGTTGCAGTTTGAAACCATAGTAGCAGGCTAATGGAAACCAAGGGTGCCTTCTGATGTTTTAAGCTACTGTGCAGGGGTTGCAAGGAGATCCATGATGGAGCTGTGGAATCCAGAGTAAAAAAATTGGAGAGTCACTTTTCTAAAAGCTAATAGAAAGACCCCCATGAACTCCTGTACCTTGGCCAATAGCTGGAACACTGACGAGAAGTCAGAGTGAATTCTGGAGAGCTGTGATGTACCTTTTGAGTTGGTCCCAGCAAAAGTGAATTAACCATAAACATTTTGTAAGATAAAGGAACTCTTGTGGGAAGTAGAAAATAGAACTGAGTTTAGAGCATAAGTCTTTATAAACTATGGTGTTAAGTCAATAGTGATTTTTTTGTTTAATTCTTTTTGCTATACAGTAAAGTTTGTTTTTGGTTAAAGCATGAAATCTTTGTGACATAGTTCTGTCAGTTAATTGCTGGTTGTTCTGATTTCTTATTTAAACATTAACGACCCCCAACAGGAATTATAATTCATGTAGCCAAAATGGTGAAATTCAGTGCCAATCATAAATTATCTACTTTTTCTCCAAAGAAATAACCAACTGAATAATTAGCTCATGATTTTAAAAGGGGGGAGTGGGTTGAAGGGAGTGGGTATAGGTCATCCCCAGGCATGGGCACCCAAACCTGGCATGACCCACTACCTGAGAGGAATGTGGTGGCAGGAGGCCACAGCCAGGATCTGAGTGAAATATTGAGGGGAAATGAAGATGCAATTGAGGGGAAGGGGTGAACCTGAGGCAAGGGAGGCTCAAAGCTTCCTTGTGAAGTCTGAAAGAGCCCCAACTAGTCCACAAGGAAACTTAGAATTAAATTGAATTACTTACCAACCTGGACCTCTTCTGGCCAGTGATTTCACCTCCTCACAGGTCTGGTCTGACAGGGAAACCATCACCACTCCCCCACTCAGATCTCCAACTAAAATTGTAGATTAGGCTCCGACTACATTGTCAGGCCCCAATCTGATAGTTAAAGCAGGGCCCCACTTTGTTGGGATATGGCAGGAAGGCAGTGGGATTCAGTGGGGGGGGTGAGGGGAGAAGGGGGAGGGGGGAAGGCAGAGGGGAAGGGGGGAGAAGGGGGGGAGAGGGGGAGAGGGGGGAGGGGTGTGGGGGGGGAGGGAAGTGACTGCCCTTATTTTAACTGCTTCCTCCTTGGTTTCTTCCAGTGGCAGTTAAAAATTGGGCCCATGGTTTCAGCAGTGAACACGTCTTGCACAAAGATTCTAACCTAAGACAGATTCTGGCTTTCATAAGCTGAAAGTGACCATTACCCATCCAGACGAGGGGAATGAAATAAATCTCTTGTTTTACAGTGTATCATTTGTTCCATAATCTCATAACCTTCTAATTTTGGGATGGGATTTTTTTCCCCCATGTACTGCATGTGTGTAAAAATTAAAGCAATAGTTTAATTCAAGCTTCAATATCATGTAGACTTAGGACCCCTACTTTTTCATTTTAGCAGACATGTAATGCTTGGAGTCCAGTCAGTTTTAATATGAACCATACCTTTAAACACGTTGAGATCATGCTTTGGCTTTTAACTTAGTGCAAAATTACTTTGGGTTCTTACCTTAGAAATTAGGCCCCGCGGTCAGTCTTTTTGGCGTTAACTCCACTGTCAAAGGTACTTGATGAGCTTCCATTTACACTGTAAGTGCAGAATCTTGGCTGTGGTACATACAACCAAACATGTGGCGCTTGTTTAATACCCATCATGTTGTCAATGTCAGGAAAAGCTTATATTTCATAGAAGTTGGAAGTTCTGAATACACAGTCCAGACCCAGCTTTGTTCAACAGAAATCTGGACCCTCGTAGGTTCAGATGTACCTTTAAAACTACAACATAAAAAAGGTTGGTTCGCAGTTGTAGTGTGCAGGGTCAATGAGCTCGGTAATCAGCTTTCAGAGGTCTATTTCCTTATAAGCTACTAATACTAAATCACTTTTTGATTTGACTCATACATATGGTTAACAAGTTAAAATACAAATAAATATTACACATTGTGGTTGTTTGAAATCCGAATGTGGTAAACCATGGATTAGTACAAGCTTGGTGTTCAGGTAGGAAGTAACGCCATCCTTGACATTAACGCTTACTTGTGTTGAAAAATGGGATGGGGAAAAGAGAAGAAAGCTTGAGAGTTAAAGGCTTATTGAGGTTTATTGTAAAGGCGTGGAACTATAATGTTTGTACAGACCATGGTGAAAATAAAGAACGATAGGTATAGACCGAGATATAAAATGACGACATTAGCAGCAAGAATAGGTCAGCATGGGCAGTAATGAGATAGAAATTATAGTCTGCAAAATCAGCACTTTAGCAATAAGAGATGGTTAAGTCTAGATGGGAAAATAACACAGATTGTTCTCTTCCCATATCAAACAATTGGTAATAATGGATTTTCTTGCACACTAAAAATGGCCTTCTAATGTGATCATTTTATTGCATATTTTGGTGCTCAATGGTTCTAAAAACACATGGGCCACAAGCCCAGCTGGTGATGCCAGGATCACCAATGGCCTCCAGTGCTGACACTGCTAGAGTTGGTGGCATTGGTGGGAGGGCAGCTCAGTTGCACGGTGTTAATGGGTGTCCATACTACATGCCCCATGCTCCCACCAGCTGTGGCAGCTGACAGGCAAGGAGAAGGGAATTTCCACCCCACCACCCACCTCACACAGACCCTATCCAGTTATTCACTTTGGCCCCTTGAGTTAGGGGTCCAATTCTAGGGTTTAAAGAAAACTGTCCCTCCTCTTTAGAGGATCAGGCTGCTTTCCTCCACCACCTCAGCCCTCTGAAGTCTGATATGCCTCAACACATTGATGCAATTTGCCTTCCACTGGATTCTCAATTGATCAAGGAGGCAGAACTCCTGCCATAAGAAGTCTCTGCTCCCAGGACCACGGCCCATATGTCAATGTCCTTGTGAAAGGCAGATGGAGGCCGCATCCTTCACAAGGCCAAGCAGCAAACCTCAATTCAGGTTGGGATCAAGATCACCTGGATCCTAGCCTTTTCCTGAGCTCCCATAGCTCCTGTTCGTGTCACAGGAAAATTTCAAGAGAACAACCAAGGAAGTTTGGTCCCAACGTGTCTGCTGTATAAATTCTACTTACCCCTAAAGAGAAGTTTTTGATTTCTCTCACAGGATTACTTATGAATTTTTTATTTCTAGAAGTGACCTTATGATCTCAATGCCATACATTCAAGGGAAACTGCAAAAATGATCACACTATACAAAGACAAAGGCAGAGGAGACAGCAACACCTGAAGGGGCATCTCACTCCTCAGCGTCATTGGGAAAGCCTTTGCTGGGTTGCGCTTAAAACACTCTGCCTACTTACAGACCGAGTGTATCCAGAAGCACAGTGCAGTTTCTGTGCCGGCAGATTGACAGTGGACATGATCTTCTCCAAATGCCAGTTACAACAGAAGTGCAGGGAACAGGCTATGTCGGTTTGCTTTCGTAGATTTCATTAAAGCATTCACCACCATCAGCAGGGCAGAACTCTAAAAGATCTTGGAGAAAACTGACTGTCCGCCAAAGCCTCAGTCTCATCTGCTCCTTTCATGACAACATGCACTGTCTGTACAGTTTGACAGCTCAACTTCCATCAGTTTCAGGGTGAAGGATGGAGTGAAACAGGGCTGTGCTCCAGCCCCCCCACTTTGACTGGTATTTTCTTCACCACGCTCCTAACCTTTGCCTCTCATGCAGATATGGAAGGAGTTTACCTTCAAACTAGATCAGACGACAAGCTTTACAGTCTGTCCAGACTGAAAGCAAAGACAAAAATATGGCACATCTTGTTCAGACAGCTCTTCTTCACTAATGATGCCATGCTAGCCACTCACATGGAAGATCAGCTACAAAGACTCATGAGTTGTCTCTTTCATGCTTTTAATGTGTTCTCCCTGACTATAAGCATCAAGAAAACTGTAGTTATGGGACAGGGTGTCACATCTCCACCACCTCCCACGCCCCACCCCCCGCACCCCTTGATCACACTAAACAACATCTTGCTGGAACAAATTCACTACCTCAGGTGAAACTAACTAACTCAATACACACATTGGGAAGGCAGCTAGCACCTTTGGCTGACTCACAGAGCCATGCATAGAAATAGAATAAGATGGTTCTTAGGGCCAAGATGTTGGTTTATGAGGCTTTTGTTTTCAGCACTTTGCTGTGAAACACGGGCACTAACAGCTATTAAGAGAGGAAGCTCAATCGTTTTCACCCTCATTGTCTGTGGCGCATCCTTGGCATCTCATGGAAGGGTAAAATCACCAATGTGACTGTCCTCTCAAGGAAATCTCCTGAGTATGTTAGTGCTCATCAAGCAGAGGCGGCTTTGCTGCTTCGGACACATAGGATGGAAGGTGGACACATTCCTAAGGATTTTCTGTATGGCGAGGTATCCGGAGCCAGAAGACCAGCAGGATGCCTAAAGCTCTGCTTCAAGGAGGCTTGCAAGAATGACACGAAGGCCCTAAACATTGATTTTTACACCTGGTAGACACTAGCCAATGACAGAGGGAAATGGTGACATCACCTATGGTTTGGCATGTCTCACCATGATGACCAGTGGCTACAGTGGCTGGGCAACAGGCACCAACATCAAAAACAATAACCTACAACGACACCCGACAGCCACTTCATATCAGGCACTTGTGGCAGAACCTGCCTCTCACGGGTTGATCTCTTCAGCCATCAGCAAATGTGCAAATTATGAAACTACCTCTTCTCCAGCGGATTTGCTGCCATCATCTTCTGTAGATGGAAGGATTCCGACTCACAAGTAATAAGTCACCTTACAAATGATGTACATGTTTCTCTTGTACCGTTTGGTGATTTTTTTATTTGTTACTCATTTGGGACATTTTCACATGTTTTGTTGCATTTTAATCTCAGGGAAAAAGTCTTCTGTTAAACATATTTTATTCAGAGATTTTGTTTTAGAAAAGTACTTGCACTGGCAATTATTCACTCCCATTAATTCACCCTTTTAATGTGCTAATAGATTCTTACTACTTGGAAATTTTACAACCTGTCACCTTCTCCTGATGCAGAAATGCTGTAGTGGTAACTTAAAAGTGCCACATTGATGCACCACCACCCTCAGTGAGGTGAAAGTGCAAGCATTCTAGACTATACTTCCCCCACCCCACTCACAACACATGTTCACATATCACATTGACTTGCAACCAACACAGAGATTACACGGTTAGTTGCTATCAGGATTAACGTGGAGTTAACTGTAGGCACATTTTGAAAATAGCTGTTGTGACATTCTTGGACAGTTAACACATAATGTAGGAAAATGCAGACAAATTCCAATAAAGTTGTGTCAGACATTAACAGATGGTCAACAAAATTGAGTTCAGAAATTTTGTGGTGCCTACAGATGACCCATTGCAGTAACATTTGTATAGAGTTCCTCATATAAAACCTTTCCTCAGAGCTCATAACAGCTTGGAACCAGTAGAATTGGAGTTCCAGGAAAAGACTGATGACAAAGTAGAAGAAATATTGTTTTCAGGAGGCTTCTAAAAGGGTGGAATTCCAGCAGGTACAGGTCATAGATCTTAATGGTTTGTTGATTATGTTGTTGGGCACAGATGATGGGCATTGTTTGATTAAGGACCGGGTTCACATCAAGAAAGCCTTAAATAAACTAGCAGCAAAGGGCGGCAAGAAGCAACGAAGGTTGAGGAAGGAGAGTTACTCCATCTACATCTACAAAGTGATGAAGCAGTTCACCCCGACACCGCCATCTCCTCCAAGGCCATATGCAGCATGAACTTGTTTGTGAATGATATTTTCGAGTGCATCGCGGGTGAGGCTTCCCGCCTGGCCCATTACAACAAGAACAGTACCATCAGCTCCCAGGGGGAGATCCAGACCGCCGTGTGCCTGCTGCTGCCCAGGGAACTGGCCAAGCATGCCGTGTCGGAGGGGACCAAGTACACCAGCTCCAAGTAGAAAGAGAGTCAGCTAGGACATAGGGGGTGGGGGTTGGGGGTAATTAGGAGGCAGAGATCTATAAGTTTTCATTCTGTGAATAAACCTACTATCAAGGAAAAGAATTGTGTCCTGTTTTGTACTTCATCAACTGGCTTGGATCCATCTATCATGGTAGCAACAATTGTTGCCTAAAGGTAAAGATTAGAAACTAAGACTTTTTCTTGACAGAAGGCTGTAATTGGAATTACTTTTGAGAAGAATGACTGAAACCAAGTGTTAAGTGTCAGGGTATGATTTCTCACCAATGTTCTCTGAATTTGAATCTTATGATCAATGGAAAAATGAAGTAGATATGTGGACACGGGTTATGTCCTTACCTAAGAAAAAACAAGAGTTGGCCTTGACACTGTCACTTCCTAACAAAAGCAGGAACAGGTGGAAAGTATTTTCGGACCTAGAAGCTCATCAGTTAAAGGAACCTTTGAATATTCTGTTCAAATTTCTGGACAAAATTTATAAGGAAGATGACCTATTAAGCACATAAGATGCATGGTCAGACTTTGATAAATTTAGAAAGACAGCCGGTTATTCCATAAAAGAATAAATCATGGAATTTAACAGATGAGAGAAGATTGCAGAAATTCTATTTGGAAACCCCTAATTCAGTGCTTGCTTTCAAACTGTTGGATTGTGCTAAAGTCTCACACATGGACAGGTTTCTGGTCTCAACTGGTGTTAGATTCTTGGGAGGATTTTTTAAAAAACTCCTGGGAAAGCAGTCATTCCCAGTGATCTTCATGGTACAAATGGGACATTCGATGGTGTGACAAAACAAGGAGGATTCAATGTCCACGGCATTTCGAGACCGTTCAGAATTGGAACGGAGGTGTCAATGCAACAGGAGAGTCACAGATAAAAGAAATGAGGATGAAGACCTTCTTGGCAAATCTGGCAGAAAACAGGAATGGAGTAATAATAACAGAAGGATAAACCCCAGAATTCCCAGGGAATTATTACCAGGTGTTTCAGATGTGATTTGAAATATCATTATATTAATTGTCCAAAAAGGAACAACAGAATTTATGAGGTGATGCATGACACGGAAGGTTCGGAAGGGGAAGATGGCGAAATTGATCCACTTGAGAGAATTGTACTGGTCACAAAAAGCTTCAGTCCAGTAATGAATGTACTAGTCGCAGATTCATTTAATTGCACTGTGTTGGACAGTGGTTACACATCCACAGTGTTAGTTGAAATGTTATTTGTATTCACTAAGGGTCGAAACAAGGTCAAAGAATATGAAAGATCTATTTGTTTCAGGTTCAGGGGTGACAACATGTTAAAGTCACTGAAAAGAGTGGTGATTTCATGTAGAATAGCTGGGGTAAGCCACTTTATTAGTACAAATATAGTATCTAGCGAGACACGCTTGGTGCTGAGCAAGCCATTCATGAAAAGGGCAGAAATGAAACTGGACATGGAACATTATAAAGCAATTGTCTTTGGAAAATCAGCAGATTTGCAATTTACCCAATTATGACATTATGGCACCCCCTTAACAAAGCCTAGCATCTCTAATCAGAAAGTTAAAGAAGTGTTAATGAAATCAGGTGATTGGAATTTGAGAGGAAAAAAACATGTTGCCTTAAAGTTACATCGACAATTTGCTCATCTCTCTTGTCACAGGTTAAAAATCCTACTAAAGGATGCAGAGGTAGTTGATGATGAGTACACAAAGCTTATTGAAGAGATTTGTGAAAAATGTGCTACATGCAAAAACCATTGGAAAATACCATTATGGTCTATTGAAAGTCTCATATTAGGGTGAGACTTTAAATGAAGTAGTAGCCATGGATTTAAAGGTTTGGGTCAAGGATAAAAACATTTTCATTTTATATTTCAAGATTCAATCTGTCTACAGTAATGCATGGTAAAGACAAAAGAGGGATTGTGGATAAAATCATGGATAAATGGATAGCAACCAGACTGGGGGCACCAGATATTCCTAATTGACAATGGGGGGTGGAATTTGCCAATGATGAGTTTAGAGACATGGGTGAAAATATGAACATTGTAGTGATAAACACTACTGCTGAAAGTCCCTTCAGTAATGGGCTTTGTGAAAGAAATCATGCAATGATTGATGAGACGCTTCACAGGATCTTAGCTGACAATTTGGTTGGTCAGCCCTGGTGTGGGCAGCCCACATGAAGAGTTCTCTTCAAAAGGTTGGGGGCTAAAGTCTGCTGCTCTATGGGAGAAATCCAAAAATACCTTTGGAGATGTGTGATCATTCCCCAGCCTTGGAAGAGACTATAATTAGTTCCACCTTTTCTGCGCACTTGAATGTCTACATGCAGGGAGAAGGGCATTCATCAAGGCAGAAGCCTCAGAAAATTCAGCAAGCCTTATGACATTACATAAGACCATCAGACTCAAACTTTAATCATGGGGGTTTAGCATACTATACAAGAGAAGGTCAGAAAGAGTGGAAATGTCTGAGCAAAGTGATACGGTACGATGGGAAGACAATAATTCTCCAACATGGTAGTCAAACTAATAGGGTACATTCATCTAGGTTAATCAGGATTGATTATAAACTTGCAGAATCTGAACAGTCAGTAGAAGGTGATGAGGGACCCTGAACTTCACGTGCTCATATGTTTGACGAGTTATGAGGAACAGAATACGATAGATAAGGGGCTGGATGATGATGGGCCACAAGATAGGGCTATTTATCCCAAAGGACAATTACTAAATGTCAACACTAGGGTGACACATGTACCAGAAGGGTCCAGTGAATGGAGAGCTATGACCATTGTAGAGAGAGCAGAGAACTGCCACCAGCAAATTCAAACATTAGCTAAATGTTCAAGATGATGGATTGGCAAAATGAGGTGAAAATGGAAAGCTAGAAAATTCAGTGCAAGTTCCCATATTGGGTCTGGAAGTGACTCTGGCCCTAGGAAAATATGACATCCTAGTGACAGAACCTGTAATCGCAGGAGGCAGCGGTCATATAGCAGTAGCCCAGAACAACATAGGAGGACAAACAGAGGCTGTAGTTTGACCAGAACAAAGGCTACAGAAAAAAACTAGGAATGCTGCTAGAGTTAGAAGCCCTTATAATGAGCAAGTTTTGGTGGCTACAAGCAAATTGGAAAATAAATCGATAAGAGCTGTGAAACAAAAACAGCTAGATAGTTGGAAAGAATTTGGTGCAGACACTGAAGTGCCAGATAAGGAGCAGCTAGGCCCATCCCACAGGTGGATATGAATGGAAAAAGGACTTTCTGATTGGAAATATAAGGTTAAAGCGAGACTAGTGGCTCAGGGTTTTGAAGAGAGACTTGGTGATCAAGGTGTTAGAGTGGATGCAGGAAAAGTGATCTTGAAGATTTTCTTAGCTCGTGGAAATGCAAGTCGGCCAATATAAAAGCTGTGTTGTTGCAGGGTGAAACATTTCAAAGAAAAGTGCTTTTGAAATCATCCAAAGAAGTGGGTGATGTCGAAGGGAAGCTGCGGAGATTAAACAAATGTGTTTATGGATTAAAGGTTGTGTCCAAGGGTATAGCATTTCTTGGTTAGGTCTGTCTTGCTGAAAGGTTGGATTCAGCTGAAATCAGAGCCAGCAATGTTCTACTGGTATCACAAAGAGAAACTCACAGGCATGCTTGTGATGCATGTTGATGATATTCTATGGGGAGGTTCTGCGGAATTTGAACAATTTGTTATAGATAAGATAAAAGGAGAATTTAAGATTGGAAGTCAGGCTTCAGGGGCCTTTAAACATATAGTGCTAGACATTAATCAGAATAGGTCAGGAGCAATCTTGAATCAACAATGGTATTTAGAAAGTGGTAACCATATCCTGATAAATCGGGCCGGGAACTCACAGAAAGATGACTTTGCATCCAAGGAAGAAACAGGCAGAACAATTAAGAAGTTTAGTTGGACATTTAAACTTGCTGTGCACTCAGGCAAGACCCAATGCCAGTTGTGACACATTGGAAATGGGTACTATGATGAAACATGCTACAGTTGAGGAGGTTCTGAAAGTAAATAAAACCTTAAAAAATTTAATTTGGAGAGAAGCACGGTCAGGTTTCCAGCCTTGGGTGACCCGCAAGTTATGAGGTTAGTCCTTTTTAGTGACACTTCCCATGGCAATCTTCTGGGTGGATATTTGAGTACAGCTAGGTTTATTATGTTCTTGGCGGGGAAAAATGGAAAGTGTTGTCTCTTGGCCTGTGAAGCCAAGAAAATAAAAAGGATGGTTAACAGCACCCTAGCTGCAGAAACACTGGCGCTAGTGAAAGAAATATTATTTATCGAACATTCTAAAGGAAACCCCATACAAGGGGCATTCTGAGAAATGTTTGCCAGAGAATGCTAGGTGGATAACCGTTCTCTTTGGGATAATGTTCATTCAACAAAGAGGGTCACTGAGCAAAGTTTGAGGATTGACCTTGCTAGTAAAAAGGCATGTTGGAAAGAAAAGAGATTTCTAAAATAAAGCGGGCTGACCCAAGTTATCGGACAAAGAGAAATGCTTGCTTTGAGAAACTAGTGGATGTCTGGGAAGAGGGATGCCTTGTGTTATGATGAGTTATAAGAATTATGGGAAGCCATTTTTTTTCTTTGACTGCTTTGCTTGTTAAATATGTTTGATTATGTTATGAAGTTTTTTGTTTAAAGGAGGAAAGGGGAATCTGTTAATGGTTTGTAGATTATGTTGTTAAAGATACACAGGTTATGGGCATTGTTTGAGTAAGGACTGGGGCCACACATAAAGAGAGTCAACTGGGACTTGGTGGGTGTGTCGGTAGGAGGCGGAGATCTGTAAAGCTGTGAATCAACCTTCTATCAGGGAGAAGAATTGTGTCTTGTTTCATACTTCATCAGCTGGCTTGGATCCATCTAACAATCGCAAATGGATTAGCCTCTGATAATGAAGAGGAAAGGGTGTACAATTGTCAATAATGCAGAGTGAGAGACACAAAGGCTGGACTACATTGCTGGAGAAGATTTCCCAGATACAGTCAGGGAAAATCATGGGGAGTTGGAAAGTGAGGATAAGGATCTTGGAATGAATCTTATGAATCATGAGAAGCCAGTTCAGTTGCATAAAGGATGGCGTAATGGGTGCACAGGATTTTCTACAGGAGATCAGAGAAGTAGCAAGGAGGACAAGTGAGAAATCAATCATCGGGGTAATAAAGGTATGCACAAGACCTTTAGGAGTGGATGGGCTGAAGTAGGAGCATAAGCAGGCAACGTTCCTGAAGTGAAGACAACAAGTTGGATGTAGGGTTAAGAATGAAAAGCTTGCATTTGTACATTGTCTTTCATGACTTCAGGATATCCCAAAGTGTTTTACAACCAATTAAGTACTTTTGAAATGCTGCCATTGTTGGAGACACAGCAGCCAATTTGCACACAGCAGGCTAGATTTTACATCCAACTGAGAGGATAGATGGGTCTTCAATTTAAAGTCTCACTTGAAAGAGGTCACCTCCCTGGAGTGTCAGCCTTCATTTTGTGCTTATGTCCCTGAAGAGGGATTTGGACCCACTTTTTTGCTCATCCTTCAGGGTGAAGATGACCATGTTCATTATCTGGGATGTTTGGTAGGGGTCCAGTGGGTTTGTAAGTGTCAGCTAAGAATGATCTGCATCCGGAAGTTTCTACTGCAACTAGGACAGGATACCACAGACGATGAGTTTTGGATGAGTTACTGGCTCGGTATTTCCTCTCCTTGCATTTTCTCCCTGGCTCTGATATGCACTGGATTTTGAAGGAAAATCTTCAGAGTGTCCTGGTAGCGCTTCCTTTGACTGCATGGGAGCGCAGCCCAGGCTCTAGTTCTTCATAGAAATTTGACTTTGGTAAGTGAGTGACAGGCATTCTGGCTACATGACCAGCCCGGCTCAGTTATGACTGACTCAATACGATGTGGATGTTTGGCATGCCAGCTCAGGTGAGCACTTCAGCACCTGGCATTCTGTCCTGCATCTGATCTTCTGAAGCTTCTGAAGGCAGCGCAAGTGAAAGTGGTTGAGCTTCTTGGCATGATGCTAGTACACAGTCCAAGTGTCGCATGTATAGAGCAGAGTGGAGTCACCTTTGTAATCTTGCAGGATGGTTCCTTGCTCCCACATAGACTGAAAGAGTTCAGTGAGCTTCTTGACTAGGTGGGACTAGTGCTCCATAGACTTTCAGTTTAGTAGGCAGGCTCACTCCTCTCCATTCCCAGATTGATGTTCGAAGGGAATAGCTTTAGCTGCCATTATAGCTGCTAAAGGTAGGTGCGCAAACACCAGATACATGGAGGAGAATGGAGTGGCTAATAATATTAAAAGGACCAAAGGTTGAGTAAGAACCATGGTCTGGATCATAGAGTATACCTTTTCAACTGGGTAGCTGTCCTTCATTATTTTGACCAGGGCTCAAAGCTGTGAGGTAGTTGGAGCCTAGATTTGAGGCACTTGAAGAGAGAATGGTAAAAGGGACAAATCCTCATAGCTTGTTGAGAGTCAATGCAATGAGAAGAAAGGATTACAAAAAGGCTCATAAACGAAAGCTGAATATGGTCACCTAAAAGAGTTTTACAAAGAAAATTCTGATTATACATAACAATTTTATATTAAATTATTCAGACAATATCTACATTTTGTAATGTATTTTTTAAAAAGCCTTAATTTTTAATAAACATATCCATGTATTAATGCTAGTGACAGGTTATATGACTTCATAAATTAAAACTACCACTATTTATTCATAAATTTGAATTCCTTTTTTTTTCAAACCTACTTAACTCTGTATTTGCATCAATATTAATTGATAATAAATTATTCCAAGGTGTTAACTAATTACATTCAACCTTAAAAGAAGATATTTAAATTGCACTATAATCCATGTTGATTATTGGAGTCAAATAATCCAGCCTATGAGCTGTAAGTCTTGTCTTTAAGATGCAATGTCAACTCTGCTAGCATAACTGAATGAATGATTATTCAGTGATATTCAAAGCCAGGCCATTAAAGTGGCATTAGTGCCGCTGTCTAAATAATAACTTATTGAAACCCTTAATATTTGGAGCAATTATACTGACATTTTAATCTCTGCAAATAGCAAATACTGTAATATTTAACCAGCTCCTTCACTTATGCATAATTCCACATCAATTAAACATATTCATGAAAACAAAAACAAAGAGCTTTGTTGCAGGGTTAGTACTGAATGTTAAGTAAACATCCAATACACTTATTAGCTTTTAACAACATAATCCACTTATGATTTATAACTGCTCTAAAGATTATTTTCTATAGCTTTCTAATATTGAATATCATGAAGGAACATTAAACAAACACAATGCATTTCCCATTTTTTTGATAATTGATTAAATTTACACCAAAAAATTAGCGTTTCATTATTCCAGCCCTCAGTGCATTAACTCTCATGTAGATTCACATTTTGATTATTTAAAAGTACAAGCTATAAAATAAAGCATTACACCCTTCTACTAAATGTGAACTGTGTTGACAGTTCTAATATAATAATTATTTTACAATATAATGTCTTTATCTAAGTGCATTAGGAATAATACAGTAACTGTGGAAACCGGATTGTAAACAGAGCATATTGTTTGAACTCCTTAAACCAGCTCCCCAATTCCTGTAATCAAGTTGTACTATGTTGTATATTTTTTATTCATATGGCTGTTAGATATTTATCAGTACCTAAATATTGATGAGCAACAAATACAGATTATCACCTTGTGGAATCGACTTCATTCCTTGAATGTTTTCAAAACACTGAGAGTGAGAAACTGGGATTGTGCGCACCAATTTTTTGGGTCCAATGAGTGCCCTTAAAACTCTAAAATGGCAACTACAGCAAACGCACACACATCTGGGATGAATCGAGCTAGACATCATATCGATGAGGGTGTTAGTACATGCGCAGTGAAGGTTCACCAGAAGTATCTAGAGCAGGCTGATCATTACATCAATCAGCGTGCAACACTGGTATGATGCCAACGATGCCACTTTGGAGCACAACACTCGAGCTAACGCATTCTCTTAACCTCGCACAGCTGAACAGGTGCAGCAACAGGAAGTATCTTCCCTGAACCCTCAGCCAGTACTGCTTACACGTGCCATCAACTGCTAACAGCCTAGCTGTTAGTTGATTTCTTCTGGCTGTTGCTTTGTTTCTACAAGTGTTTTCTATAGTTGATAAAACTCCCAAAAGTCTTCAGGGAGAGGTGTAGCAGGCGCTCAAGGAATTTTTGCTGACTTCAAAGTTTCAAAGGTGTACTAGTAGGCATTCTGTCGAAATACAGTTTGGAGAATGAACAGGGGCCAAGCAAAAAATGACAATGTAATATATTTTAATATACTGCTCTATGCTGCCCTCTCTGTTGGAGAGGTGTAAATAAAGTGGTTCAATAATGGCTGCCTGCCTCCCCATGTTAAACTTTTCTCAGTGCAATACACAACAGAAAGATGGCAGCGAGGATGGGATTCGAACCCCAGAGTAAGTTACACGTTAAAAAATTTGTTTTTCCTTAACACCAGTGTGTGTTTAACAAAAAGTAATGGAAAGGACTTATGTCTTCTTCCTTCCTAAATACTCTCAGTTAACCTAACTGCTTCTTTCTCCTTCTGTCTGGATATCTTTTTCCATTTCCATTAGCTTGACTCTGCTCTCTCAAAATCTTTGACTGTGTCAAATCTGAGCTTTGACTTTGACTACCAATTCCACTTAATGTTTGGGACAGTGACATTGATTGTTTTGTCTTAATCAAAGACCCTGACTCACTTTGCTTTATCAGTGGAGTCTGTGATATCAGCAAACTTTCAGTGGAGGACATTACAGATGCCCTTGGACAACAGCCATGAACAATGTTTTTGCCATAGAAGAGGCTTGGCTGCAGATTGCAACACCTCAGCATGGGCAGCGGCAGTCCGGACTGGCAGGCACAGCAAGAGCACTGTCTGAATGGCAGGAGTGGGATCATGAATGCTGTCATCCTGAGAAAGGAAAGCAGGTCTGTGCTCCATGGAACCACTGCCACTCCCCTAGCTCAGAAAGGCTGTAATCTGTTGGAGAATATACTGCTGTGACACCTTACAAGCTCCTTTGGACACAATAGTCCTCAGCTGTGATGGGAGCCATTCGAGTTTGCGTGACAGCAGTCTGAATTTCCACTGCACTCAGATGTTGGATGGCAGTTGTTTGTGCTGCAATGGAAGTTGCAACATCAGTCATCAGGCATTGCACCTTGTTTGGATCCAGAAGCATGTGAATGGAATTAGCCATCACATCTATACTGTTAGTTCCAAGCTCTCATCAAAGCCCTGTGTCTGTTTGGAGGGGTTCCATGCTCCTTGGAATTTGAAGATACATTCATTGACCTTGACCACTTGAGTGAAGTCATTGAATTTATTGTCCCATTGCTGGTCCTCAGCTCTTAACTCCTGGCATTAACTTCCACAGTGATCGAGTAACCCTGTCTTCTGAGCTTGGATCTGGATGGCCTCCCACAACAAGAAAACAGTAAAAACTGGGAAATAAGAATATTGGTCCAAATTGGTCTTGTATACCTTAAAATGGAACACCAGTAAAAACTGGGAAATAAGAATACTGGTCCAAACTCTTTTTTCTCTTCTGGGCTCCTGTGGATACAGAACATCACTTCAACTTTCCACCTCCTCCTCCAAGGTCTCCAGGGCAGCATTGGAAAACCTTGGAGCTTGATCTCTCTCTTGTTCCCAGATCTGAGTCACTATCTGCTCAAACTGTCAGCACCTGCTGCAGCCACAATGTACCTACCCTTTAAGCTTGCTTTAAGTGGTGCAAGTTAGCTTCAAGGAGTGCAAGCCACTCATAACTGTGGCCCTCTACTCATGTGTCCAGAGTGATATTGTCACTGCACTGGTATTCCAGAGACCCAGGGTATTGCTCTGGGGACCCGGGTTCAAATCCCACCACGGCAGGAATTAAAAGTCTAATGATGACCATGAAACCATTGTCCACTGTTGTAAAAACCCATCTGGTTCACTAATGTCCTTTATGGAAGGAAATCTGCTGTCCTTACCTGGTCTGGCCTACATGTGACTCCAGATCCACAGCAATATGGTTGACTCTTAAAATGTCCTCTGAACAAGGGAAATTAGGGATGGGAAATAATTGCTGACCTAGCCAGCGATGCCCGCATCCCGTGAGAGAATATTTTTTTTTTAAATAGAGTGCTGTTTGGACACTTGGCATCATTGAAATTAGCAGCTGACATGAAGTTGGTGGTGATCTCTTGGGACAGGCAAAAAAAAAACAGTTTGAGGAAAAAAGATCTGAGAAATTCTTCTCTATCCCTCTTAGGCAATTGAAACTAGTCCTGCCCTGAAACTTGTCCTGTTTCCTGCAAAGATTGCAATTCTGTGGAGACCGTACGGTAAAGTATAATGTTTGAGTTAATGTTCATTTTTAGTTTGTCACAGTTAAAGCCTTAAAACCTGAAATTAACTTGAAGTTGGTCCCTGGGAATCCAAATCTTTTTTTTAAGTTAACAGTCTCTGTGGTCTGACTAGGGGTGAGAGAGATTAATGGTTCTAATGGGGACTAGGGCATCAAAAATGGAAGAGGTGGTGTGATTGAGCAGATCAATAAGTGCAGAAATGTCATAATGAATGAAGGGTGAAAGGCTAGACAATATGGATTAGGAGCTTGCACAGTGCTCCTCTATCTATTTTCAGGTTTTTACTTATATCTATAATAACATATGTTACTAGTCATAGAGTCAAAGAGGTCTACAGCACAGAAAAAGGCCCTTCAGCCCATCGAGTCTGTGCCAGTCAAACAAGTACCTAATTATTCTAATCCCATTTTCCAGCACTAGGCCCATAGCCTTGTATGCCATGGTATAGCAAGTGTACATCCAAATACTTCTTAAATATTATGAGGATTTCTGCCTCTACCACCCTTTCAGGCAGTGAGTTCCAGATTCCCACAACCCTCTGGGTGAAAAAATTCTTCCTCACATCCCCTCTAAAGCTCCTGCCCCTTACCTTAAATCTATGCCCCCTGGTTATTGATCCCTCCACCAAGGGGAAAAGTTCCTTCCTGTCTACCCTATCTATGCCCCACATAATTTTATATACCTCAATCATGTCCCCCCTCAATCTCCTCTGCTCCAGCGAAAATGACCCCAGTCTATCCAATCTCTCCTCATAACTAAAACTCTCCAGCCCAGGCAACATCCTGGTAAATCTCCTCTGCACTCTCTCTAATGCAATCACATCCTTCCTATAATGCACGTAATACTCTTGCTGTGGCCTAACCAGCGTTTTATACAGTTCCAGCATAACCACCTTATCTACCTGTCCCACTACCTTAAGAGACCGGTGGACATACACACCAAGGTCCCTCTGATCCCCAGTATTTCCCAGGGTCCTACCATCCATCGTGTATTCCTGTGCCTTGTTTGTCCAGCCCAAGTGCATCACCTCACATTTATCCAGATTAAGTTCCATTTGCCACTGAGCAGCCCATCTGACCAGCCCGTCTATATCCTCCTGTAATCTAAAGCTATCCTCCTCACTATTTACCACCCCACCAGTTTTTGTGTCATCCGCGAACTTACTGATTCCTACATTCCAGTCTAAATCGTTTATATATACCACAAACAGCAAGGAACCTAATGTCGATCCCTGTGGAACCCCACTGGACACAGGTATCCAGTCACAAAAACACCCCTCTACCATCATCCTCTCCTTCCCGTCACTCAGTCAATTCTGGATCCAATTTGCCAAATTGCTTTGGATCCCATGGGCTCTTACCTTTGTTATCAGTCTCCCATGCGGGACCTTATCAAAAGCCTTGCTGAAGTCCAAGTAGACTACGTCAAATGCATTGCCCTCATCTACACACCCGGTCACCTCTTCAAAAAATTCTATCAAATTGGTCAGACATGACCTCCCCTTAACAAAACCATGCTGACTTTGCTTGATTAATCCCTGCCTCTCCAAGTGTAGATTAATTCTGTCCCTCAGAATTGCTTCCAATAGTTTCCCCACCACTGAGGTTAGACCGACTGGCCTGTAGATCTCTGGTTTATCCCTTCCTCCCTTCTTGAATAATGGTACCACATTGGCTGACCTCCAGTCCTCTGGCACCTCTCCTGTGGCCAGAGAGGCATTGAAAATTATTGTCAGTGCCCCTACTATCTCCTCCTTTGTCTCACTCAACAGCCTGGGATACATTTCATCCAGGCCTGGAGATTATTTACTTTTAAGCCTGCCAGACCACTTAGAACCTCCTCCCTTTCTATGCTAATTTCTTTCATCATATCACAGTCCTTCTGCCTGATTTCCATACCCACGTCATCCCTCTCACTTGTGAACACAGACACAAAGTATTCATTTAGAACCCTACCTATGTCTTCTGGCTCCACACACAAATTACCACTATGGTCCATAATGGGCCCTACTCTTTCCCTAGTTATCCTCTTACTCTTAATGTACTTGTAAAATAATTTTGGATTTTCCTTTACTTTACCTGCCAATATTTTTTCATGCCCCCTTTTTGCTCTCCTAATTTCCTTTTTAAGTACCCCCCCTACACATTCTATACTCTTCTAGGGCTTCCTCTGTTTTGAGCCCTTGGTATCTGCCATAAGCCTCCCTTTTCCTCTTTATCCAATCCTGTCTATCCCTCAACATCCAGGGTTCCCTGGATTTGTTGGTCCCACCCTTCATCTTTACCGGAATATGTTGGCCCTGTACTCTCCCTAATTCCTTCTTGAATGAGTCCCACTGCTCTGACACAGATTTACCTAAAAGTAGTTGCTCCCAGTCCACTCTGGCCAAATCATATCTGATCTTATTAAAATCAGCCTTCCCCCAATTTAGAACTCTGATTTCTGGCCCATCCTTGTCCTTTTTCATCACAACCTAGAATCTAACTGAGTTATGATCACTAAATGCTAAATGCTGCTCCATTGATACCTCTACCGCTTGCCCGGCTTCATTCCCTAAAATTAAGTCCAGGACAGCCTGCTGTTTTGTAGGACCTTCCATGTTCTGGCTTAGAGAGCTCTCCTGGATGCATTTTAAGAATTCCACTCCCTCTAAACCTATCACACTATGACTAACCCAGTTAATGTTGGGGAAGTTAGAATCCCCCACCATTACTACCTTATTATTTTTACACTTCTCTGAAATTTGCCTACATATCAGCTCTCCTATTTCTCTCTGACTGTTTGGAGGCCTATTATTAGCCTACTATTATTAGTTTTACGTCATTGTTTAATTAGCATTATATCCACAGACAAGAATCATCTCATTTCATCAAATGCAAAGTAATCAGACTGCAAAGCAGTCATTTAATATTTCCACCATACCCAGTGGGTTCTTTTTAACCTGTCCTTGAGCATTCTTCAATGACCCAATACAATCTTTGACAGTTCTCTGACTCTTCATGTCCCTGAAAATGTGTTTCCCACAAATGTCTACAACCCTCTTTTCTAATTTCATTTTAACTTGTAGAATTCTTGGTTTCCTTCAGCTGTTCCTTCTGTTTTGTTGGATATTATATTGAAGGAGGCAATGGTATTGTCACTGGACTAGTAACCCAGAGACTCAGGGTAATGCTCTGGGGACCTGAGTTTGAATCCTAACACGGCAGATGGTGGAATTTGAATTCAATAAAAATCTGGAATGAAAGCTAATGATGACCATGAACCCACCTGATTTACTAATTCCCCTTTGGGAAGGAAGGACATCTGCCATTGTTACCTGGTCTACCAGACTTACAGCAATGTTGTTGACTTTTAACTGTCCTCTGAAATGGCCCAGAAAGCCACTCAGTTGTATCAAACCGCTAAAAGTCAGTAACAAGGAATGAAACTGGACAGAGCATCGGGCGTCGACCTAGGTACCGGAAATGACAACAGCAAATGAAGCCCTGTTGACCCTGCAAAGTACTCCTTACAAACATCTGGGGGCTAGTGCCAAAATTGGGAGCGCTGCCTCATAGACTAGTCAAGCAACAGCCTGACATAGTCATGCTCACAGAATCATACTTTACATATAATGCCCCAGACACCACCATCACCATCCCTGGGTATAGCTTGTCCCACTGGCAGGACAGAGGTGGTGGCACAGTGATATACAGTCAGGAGGGAGTTGCCCTGGGAGTCCTCAACAATGACTCTGGACCACATGAAGTCTCATGGTATCAGGTCAAACATGGGCAAGGAACTTCCTGATGACCAGGAGCAACACCAGGCATACCTAAAATTGAGGTGTCAACCTGGTGAAGTTATGACACTTGTGTGCCAAACAGCATAAGCAGCAAGTGATAGTCAGAGCTAAGCGATCCCACAACCAACAGATCCGATTTGCAGTGCTGCCACATCCAGTCGTGAATGGTGGTAGACAATTGAAAAACTCACTGGAGGAGGAGGCTCCACAAATATCCCCATCCTCAATGATGGGGGAGCCCAGCACATCAGTGCAAAAGATAAGGCTGAAGCATTTGCTACAATCTTCAGCCAAAAATGCCGAGTGGACAACCCATCTCGGCCTCCTTCGGAAGTCCCCAGCATCAGAGATACCAGTTTTCAGCCAATTCGATTCACTCCACGTGATATCAAGAAACAGCTGAAGGCACTGGATGCTGCAATATTCCAGCAATAGTACTGAAGACTTGTGCTCCAGAACTTGCCATGCCCCTAGCCAAGCTGTTCCAGCACAGCTATAACACTGGCATTACCCCAGCAATGTGTAAAATTACCCAGGTATGTCCGGTACACAAAAAGCAGGACAAATCTAACCTAGCCAGTTGCCATCCCATCAGTCTACTCTTGATCATCAGGGAAGTGATGGAAGGAGTCATCAACAATGCTATTAAGCGGCACATATTTAGCAATAACCTGCTCACTGATGCCCAGTTTGGGTTCTGTCAGGGTAACTCAGCTCCTGACCTCATTACAGCCTTGGTTCAAACATGGACAAAAAAGCTGAACTCTAGAGGGGAGGTGAAAGTTACTGCCCGTGCCATCAAGGCAGCATTTGACCAAGTGTGGCATCAAGGAGTCCTAGCAAAACTGGAGTCAATGGGAATCAGGGGGAAAACTCTCCGCTAGTTGGAGTCATACTTAACACAAAGGAAGATGGTTGTGATTGTTGGAGGTCAATCATCTCAGTTCCAGGACATCGCTGCAGGAATTCCTCAGGGTAATGTCCTAGGCCCAAGCATCTTCAGCTGCCAGTTGTGACTCCTCAGATACTGAAGCAGTCCATGTCCAAATGCAGCAAGACCTGGACAACATCCAGGCTTGGGCTGACAAGTGGCAAGTAACATTAGCACCACATAAGTGCCAGGCAATGACCATCTCCAAGAGAGAGTTCACCCCTTGACACTCAATGGCATTACCATTGCAGAATCCCCCACTATCAACATCCTGGAGGTTACCATTGACCAGAAAATGAACTGAACTAATCATACAAATACTGTGGCTTCAAGAGCAGGTCAGAGGCTAGGAATCCTGCAGCGAGTAACTCACCTCCTGACTCCCCAAAGCCTGTCCACCATCCAAAAGGCACAAATCAAGAGTGTGATGGAATACTCCCCACTTGCCTGGATGACCGCAACTCCAACAACACTCAAGAAGCTTGACGCCATCCAGGACAAAACAGTCCACTTCATTGGTACCCCATCCACAAATATACATTCCCTCCCCCACTGATGCACAGTAGCAGCAGTGTGTACCATCTACACGATGCACTGCAGGAACTCACCAAGGCTCCTTAGACAGCACCTTCCAAACCCACAACTGCTACCATCTAGAAGGACAAGGGCAGCAGACACATAGGAACACCACCAACTAGGCATTCTCCTCCAAGCCACTCGCCAACCTGACTTGAAAATAAAATGCCTTCCTTCACTGTCGCTGGGCCAAAAGCCTGGAACTTGCTCCCTAATAGCACTATGGGTGCAGCTACACCGCGTGGACTGCAGTGGGTTCAAGAAGGCAGCTCACCACCACCTTCTCAAGGGCAATTAGGGATGGGCAATAAATGCTCGTCTAGCCAGTGACGCCTGCATCCCATGAAGGAATAAAAAAAATCAGATGCCTTTTTAATTTATAGATACTTTCTTTTTTATCTCTTATATATCTTTGCATTATATGAGCACACCATAGTACTATCACGCAAGTGAAGTCTAGCTGACATTCCATAGATTTTTTTTTAAATTCATTCTTGGGATGTGGGTGTTGTTGCAAATGCAGGCAATTATTGCCCATCCCTATTTGCACTGAGAAAGTAGAGTTGCCCTTTTCAGGTGATGGTAGACGTTCTCCTTGAACTGTTGCAACCGTGAGTGGTTAGCTATGACTGAGTGGGTTGCTAAGCCGTTTCCAAGAGCAATTAAGAGTCAACCACATGGGTGTGGGACTGGATTGGCATACAGGCCAGGCCAGTTAGGAGGGCATGTTTCCTTCCCTAAAGGTCAATGGTGACCAAATTGGGTTTGAACAACAGTCTCACAGCTTTATGACAACTTATATTGATAACAGTTTTCGGATTTTACCGAATTATTGTTCAAATTTAATCTAAGTTCAAATTCTTATCGTGCCATGTTGGGATTTGAACTCGCGTCCATCTTGACTCATCCATCCAGAGACAACTACTGATCATCCAAGTTTAAAAATTAGTTGCAGGATTATTGCTTCCGCTACAGCGCCTGAAAATCTATTCGATGTGTTGATCACTCTGTGTCCAGAAGAGGTTTCCAATGTCAGTCCAAAATTTGCCCTGCCTTGATCTAGTGCCCATTGCCCAACAATCATGGTTTCATTTGAAAAGTGTTCTGGGTTTACATGTTCTACATCTTTTATTATTTTATATACCTTTATCAGATTATTGCTCATGACTCTTTCTGATGCTGAAAAGTCAAGATTTCTTTAATCTTTCCTTATAACTCTGTTTTCTTCTGCTGAGAATCAATACTGTGACTTTTCTCTATTACATTTCCAGGTCTTGAATGTTTTCCAATGTCCTGATGCTGAGAGCTGAACACACTACTGCAGGTGTAATCAACTAGAGTATGGCACCATTTAAGCATCATTTCCTCTGAATTTATATGATACTACTTTTACATAGAATGTTCTATCTGCTTTTATGGTTGCTGCTCCACAGAAATTTTGAGTTCCGTGTTTGTCACACATTTAAAAATATTGGCATTTATGTTTTCACTTGAATAATTTCCTTTCGCATTAAATTTGAACAGAAGCTGATTTAACCCTTTTGTCACCATTTCAAAGTTACTTTATTTGTTCCCTATTCCCTGGTCACTATCATTATACAATGTTCTACATTAAAGAAAGTAGGAAGTCAAGTTACTTGCTTTTGTTAAAGCTGCTGTCTGAGTAGCTACCATGAAATGAATGAATTCATGTTAAATTGGTCACCACTTGTTTTTGTTAACTGCAGACACACCAGTGTTCTAGGTTATCCATTAATTGCAGCTTTAAATTTTGACTGACCACTCTGAAGCATAGCATATTGGATTATCCATCTATTCTATGCTCCATTATATTATCTATACACTAAACTGCATTGGAGAATTTATATATTATATATTATACTGAAGAAATTACGCACAGTATACCACATTGGGTAACCTATGCACATTATACCACTTCGGAGAACCTATATATTGTATGATGCGTTGATGAAACTTTATACAGTCTAGCACATTGGATAATCTGTTCACTGTAGACCAAATCATTCAGTCTATATGGATAAATATCTGCAAACACAAAACAGATTTCTGTAATTCCTGCCTAATTTTACATGTTTAAAATGGTTCAGTAAAGTAAAGATGAGAATACACTAGAGTAAAGGCATTGAAAAAATAATAAACTGCAAGTGTTGCCATTTCTCCTGGTTATAAGAACGAAGTAGAAACTGCAATATAATTGAGGTTTGCTGTGCTACCTCCTTCAGTTAATTACACCCTTACTGTCGAACTTGGTCTTCTGTTTCACTTGCATTTTATTTTGTTTTATTTCCCTTGTTTTTCTTTGTTTTTCAACAAGAATCAAGTTTGTTCTTTTAAGTATTGTGAGTGCATTTAGTTCAGGAATTAAAAGTTGATCAAAATCTTGCAAATGTTTTATATCAATCATTTCAATTAAAGTCTCATTTTCATGACATAAAAATGTTCATGTTGATTATGTGACATAGTCATATAGCTATGGATTTTGCTAGTGATATTTCAAATTTTAAGCAGGGTTTGTCTCCCTCTACAGGTAAATTTAATGAGTACAGTTTTGCAGAGATGCTATTATATTAAAAAATGGATATTTTTCTTAACAATCTTTCTTCAAAATAATTATCTATTTGTTTACAAACTTAATTTTAGCTTGAATAGAATTTTCATTTTATAGGTTAAGGTCCTAAGACCCAGAATTGCACTTGCCTTTTTTTCTGTGAACCTTTCCAACATGTCACCAAGGCTCCTTTGACACACCTGCCAAACCAGCAGCCTCTACAAAGAGGACAAGGACTGTAGATGCGAGGGAACACCACTACCTGCAAGTTCCTCTCCAAGTCACACGTAATTCTGATTTCTAACTATATCACCGTTGCTTCACTTTCACTGGGTCAAAAACCTGGGAATCCCTCCCAAGCAACATTGTTGCTTACCAATATCACATGGAATGTAGGTGTTCAAGTAGGCAGCTCACCACTACCTTTTCGAGGGCAATAAATGTCAATGATTCCCAAATCCCATGGATGAATACAAAAACACTTCTTTAGACAGCCACTGGTAAGCCTTCCCCATTCTTCCTCTCTTTCTGCCTTCTATTCTCTGGCACTTTTCAATCCAGTTAACTAATCTGCCATTAATTCCAAGAGCTCATTGCTCGATTAAGAGCCTTACACATGGAACAGTAACTAATACCCTCTGAAATCCCGGCAGATAAAATGGATTACTTTTGTCGGCTGACCGAATTACTTTGTCAAAGATTACCAATGGATTTATGCAGCAATTGTTACCTCGTGGTTTTGTGGGAGCTTTTCCAATTTTCTGTCGCCACTCTGAAAGACACATAAAACAGTAAAGCGGAATAATATGTTGATTGTGCTGTGATACCTACAATAGCAACAAGATCAACTGGCACTTATATAGCTCCTTTAACACAGCAAAACGTCCTAAGGCACTTAACAAGAAGTATCTCAATAAAATCATTTTTAACTCTGACTCTGAGCCCCAGAAAGGGATATCAGAAGAGATGACCAAAAGTTTGGCCAAAGCGGTAGGTTTTAAATAGCGTCTGAAAAGAGGAGAAAGAGGTAGAGTGGAGGAGAGGTTTAGGGAGGGAATTACAGGATGATGGCCTAAGTAGCTAAAAGCGCAGCCGCCAATGGTGAAGTGATTAAAACCAGGGATGTGCAAGGGAAATGGCTGACACAAAAGCTCCATTGTCTAACCCATTCCTATGAGCTCAAGTGAGATCTTGTGCACAGTAGCATGCCCTGGGGATGCAGAGCCATTATTGCCACTGGATTACAGATAGGCTTTCTACAACATGTCCACATTACATGAGAGGACCATTAATATCAGTTACGTCAAATAGCTTTGTAACTGACCAAACAACCATATTTATTACGAGACAGTCATTGGGAGAAGTAAACATACACAATGGGTTCTTGTAATTAGTTGAAATAACACAGCAGCAACTTTAAACCACATTACAAAATTTTAAACATACAACTCCTGTTCCAAAGCAGTAAAGTGTTTCAGAGCTCTCACCTGTCTTGGTTTGGAGCAGTAATGGAATTTTTTCCTCTGGAAAAAATGCAATTTTCAGAAAGAAAGACTTTCACTTATACAGCACCTTCCATGACCATTGGATGTATCAAACAGTTTTACAGCCAATGGAGTACTTGTGAAACTAATCACTGTTATAATGTAGGAAATGAGGCAGCCAATCTGTGCACAACAAGCTGCACAGACAGCAATTTGATAATGATCAGATAATCTGTTTCTGCGATGTTGATTGAGGGACAAATATTGGCCAGGACAACTGCCCTGCTTTTCCTTGAAATAATGCCGTGGGGTCCTTAACACCCACCTGAAAAGGCAAACAGCACCTCAGTTTAACAACTCAAGCTGACACCTCCGACTGTGCAGCACTCCCTCAGTGATGCACTGGAGTGTCAGCCTAGATTTTTATGCTCTAGACACGGAATGGAACTTGAACCCAGAATCATCTGACTCAGAGGTGAGGGTGCTAACAACTGAGCCATGGCAATGATAAAAGTCTGATACAAACAGTAATCATCTTCTACCTCATGGGAAGTGATTTGTGATTCATCAAAAGCAACTTATATTTGTTGGCTTAGGAGTAACTCATTCCCCCTTGAAGCAGCACCAGCATGTGAGGAATCCATATTTTTGCCAGTAAAGGGCAGTGAAAGACCTTCTTGGTACCTGGTACTTGGTAATGTTTCCCTCCATAGTCTTCCATCAGGGAATTTTCACGGGAGATGCACAATGAGTGCAGTCAATGGTCACATTAATTTAAAAAGTTCAATAGATTTTCCTTAAATGAATCCTTAGAGGGCATGGAGATTAAGATTTGTGGAAGATTGTTCCAGTCCTTATTTATTCTTGGAAAAATGGAATTAGCAAAGGAAGCATATTGGGATGTATACAGTTCAAGCTGTTGCTAATTAACTCTTTCAGCTTGGTCACTTTTGGGCTTAATGTACTGTTTAAAAATATTTAATTGCTCATTCAAAATTAAATAGAGGCATGTCAATCTATGGGCTTTTCTTCAGTTATGGTAACTGTGCCAGCCTAGTGATGTGACTAACATTTAAAAGATTATTTTCACAGGATATGAGCGTCACTGGCTAAACCAGCATTTATTATTGCTCTTCCTTAATTGCCTTTGAGAAGGTGGTGGTGAGCTGCCTCCTTGAACCGCTGCAGTCCATTTGCCACAGGGCTGTTAGGAAGGGAGTTCCAGGATTCTGACCCAGCGACAGTGAAGGGACGTGATGGTTCCCAGACAGGATGATGTGTGACGTGGAGGGGAACTTGCAGGTGGTACTGTTCCCATGCATCTGCTGCCCTTGTTCTTTTAAATGTTAGAGATCGCTGGTTTGGAAGGTACTGTCGAAGGAGCCTTGGTGAGTTGCTGCAGTGCGTGTGGATGTACACACTGCTGCCATCGTGTGTCGGTGGTGGAGGGAGTAAATGGTGAAGGTGGTGGATGGAGCGCCTGTCAAGTGGGGTGCTTTGCCTGGATGGTGTCAAGCTTCTTCTTGACTATTGAAGTTGTGCTTATCCAGTCAAGTTTTTTTAAAAATTCATTCATGGGATGTAGGCATCACTGGCGAGACCAGCATTTATTCCCCATCCCTAATTGCCCTTAAGCTGGTGGTGAGCTTCCTTCTTGAACTGCTGCAGCCCACATGGTGTGGGTATACCCATAGTGCTGTTAGGGAGGGAGTTCCAGGATTTTGACCCAGTGACAGTGAAGGAACGGCAATATATTTCCAAGTCAGGATAGTGAGCGGCTTGGAGGGGAACTTCCAGTTGGTGGTGTTCCCATGCATCTGCAGCCCTTGTCCTTCTCGATGGTAGCAGTCATGGTTTTGGAACGTGCTAAGGAGTTTGGTGAGTTCCTGCAGTGCTTATTGTAAATGATTCACACTGCTGCCACTGTGCATCGTGGAGGGAGTGAATGTTTGTGGATGGGGTGCCAGGCAAGCGGGCTGCTTTGTGCTGGATGGTGTCAAGCTGCTTGAGTTTTGATGGAGCTGCACTCATCCAGACAAGTGGAGAGTATTCCATCATGCTCCTGATTTGTGCCTTGTAGATGGAGGGACAGGCTTTGGGGAATCAGGAGGTGAGTTATTTGTTGAAGGATTCCTAGCCTCTGACCTGTTGTGGTAGACACAGTATTTATATGGCTAGTCCAGTTCAGGTTCTGGTCAATGGTAACCCCTAGGATATTGATAGTGGGGGATTCAGCGATGGTAATGCCATTGAATGTCAAGGGGCGATGGTTAGATTGTCTCTTGTTGGAGATGGTCATTACCTGGCACTTGTGTGGTGTGAATGTTACTTGCTATTTGTCAGCCCAAGCCTGGATATTGTCCAGGGCTTGCTGCATTTGGACATGGACTGCTTCAGAATGTGAGGAGTTGCGAATGGCACTGAACATTGTGCAATCATCTGTGAAGTGGAGAGACACTAGATTCTTGTCAGCATTGTTTGTAATGAAACAAGCTGTCCGGCATTGAACTTTCTCAAGGAGGGTAACATTTTTGGCTGTGTGTGAGTCCCAACCAACTACCCCATACTCTATGTGCGGTCTAACCAATGTCTGTTACAGCATTTTCTTTTCTGTAATTGAAGAGTGATGGAAGTTCCATTCCTGGAACCAAAGCATTTTGGAAGCTGCATATTGACTTTGTACATTCCACTTTAAATTATTTTGGATGTGGATTCCTAAGTAAGGGCATTCTTTAGTAGCTTCAGGGGGAGAATCATACATTGTGTAGTTGGGTATTGATGGATATCCATTATTCCTGATTCACATCGTACCTTTCTCCACGTTGAACTTCATTCCCAATATATAACATCAGGCATGTTTTTGTAAGTTGCCCTCATACTACAGGATTGTATTCAAGCGCTCAGATTCCTTTCTTGGAGATGCTTTGAAACAGCAAGGTTAATGCTTCAGCTTTTTTCTTGTCATCCAATAATAAGTTATCTCCTACATATAGAATTGGTGGTAGGAGGGCAGGTTGGGTGGGCATTCGGTCCCCAGGGATGTGAGGAGGAGGCCATCGCACTCCACCAAGAGGGCATGGGAGAAGGTGGCAGCCCAAGCCTGGATATTGTCCAGGTCTTGCTGCATTTGGGCATGGACTGCTTCAGTATCTGAGGAGTCAGGAATGATTATCCACTCAAGACTTCTGGCTGAAGATTATAGCGAATGCTTCAGCCTTATCTTTCACGATGATGTGCTGGGCTCCTCCATCATTCAGGATGGGGATATTTGTGGAGCCTCCACCTCCAATGAGTTGTTTAATTGCCCACCACCATTCACGACTGGATGTGGCAGGACTGCAGAGCTTAGATCTAATCCGTTGGTTTTGGGATCGCTTAGCCTAGTCTTGAGTTGCTAAATCTGTTTGAAATCTATCCCATTTAGCACAGCGGTAGTGCCACACAACAGGGTGGAGGGTATCCTCAATGTGAAGATGGCACATCGTCTCCACAAGGACTGTGCAATGGTCACTCCTACCGACACTGTCATGAACAGATGCATCTGCAGCAGGCAGGTTGGTGAGGGTGAGGTCAAGTATGTTTTTCTCTCTTGTTGGCTCCCTCATAATCTGCTGCAGACCCAGTCTAGCAGCTACGTCATTTAGGACTCAGCCAGTAGTGGTGCTATTGAGCCATTCTTGGTGATGGACATTGAAGTCCCCCACCCAGAGTACATTCTGCGCCCTTGCCACCCCCAGTCCTTCTTCCAAGTGGCGTTCAACATGGAGGAACACTGATTCATCAGCTGAGGGAGGGTGGTATGTGATGATCAGCAGGAAGTTTCCTTGCTCATGTTTGACCTGATGCCATGAGACTTCATGGCGTCTGGAATCGATGTTGAGGACTCCCAGGGCAACTCCCTCCTGACTGTATACCTCTGTGTGACCACCTTTGCTGGGTCTGTCCTGCCGGTGGGACAAGACACAGCCATGGATGGTGATGATGGTGTCTGGGGCATTACCTGTAAGGTATGATTCCGTGAGGATGACTATGTCAGGCTGTTGCTTGACCATTCTGCGAGACAGCTCTCCCAATTTTGGCACTAGCCCCCAGATGTTAGTAAGGGGGACTTTGCAGGGACAACAGGGCTGAGTTTGCCATTGTCGTTTCCAGTGCCTAGGTCGATCCGTCTGGTTTCATTCCTTTTTTGTGACTTTGTAGCAGTTTGATACAACTGAGTGGCTTGCTAGGCCATTTCAGGGAGCATTGCTGTGGGTCTGGAGTCACATGTCAGCCAGACCAGCTAAGGACAGTAGATTTTCTTCTCTAAAGGGCAATAGTGAACCAAATGGATTTTTACAACAATCAAAAATGGTTTCACGGTCATCTTTAGGCTTTTAATTCCACCGTCTACCATGGTGGGATTCAAACCCAGGTCCTCAGAGCATTACCCTGGGTATCTGGATTACTAGTCCAGCAACAATACCACTATGCCATCCCCTCCCCCGATGACATGATCAGTTTTTCTTGGCTGATGAGTAACTCCAATTGAGCTACTTTCCTTCGAATACCATTGCAATTTATATTTACAATCTTGATAGCATTTAACGTGGAATGATTTTGAAATTAGCTTTGCTCTTTCCTACATTTTGTTTTTTTGTCTTGGTTGGTATTAGAAGATTGCTGCCTAGTGTAGATGTGGTTACATGTGACCATTTATCTTTTGATTCTGTCCATTGAAGCCTTAGTGGAGTAACTTGTCTTTTCTGCTGCCTCCGCTGTTTCACTTTGGATTGACTTACATTCAACCATCCATCTTCTGTTCATTTTAAATGTACTAGTGTAACTTTCCTTGCATACACTTTGGCTGTCGATGCCTTTGGCTTGAGGGTGGTGATAAGCCATCAAATCTATTCCTTGTGTCAGGGTTGAATCAACAGTACATGCATTCAAGCTATCACAAGCATGACATAGCCATTCAGTAGTTATGTAGGTAACATGATGTGACAATGTTTCCTCCAATGCTCCAGAACAACTGTTGTGGTATCACGTCAAACAACTGAAGCACATGATACGGTCTGTTTCACAGGCATAATTACAGAGTCCACTTAATTACAGAGTCTAAGATATAAATGAGGCCTTTTAATCTTGTCAAAATTCTGCCAAGTTGTTAATTTACGTCATAAAATATTAAAAATGCTGTCTTTTGTGATTTAAGGTTGACAAATCTTTGATCCATCACAAAGAGATTTTTAGACACCTCAGTCGATACTTTAGTAGTGACTCACTGAATCTGTCAAAATCACATATGGTTCCCTTTCTTCAAAATGTTAATCTTCACTGCTTCCTTAAATTCGCATCAATGTTACATGTAACGGCAAAGTACTAAAAGATAATTTGCAAGTCAGAAGAATGACCTCAGTTGAAGCAAGTAACTGAAAAAGTTTTCAGATATCAATGAAATTGTACGAGTACATATATAAAACAAAGTAAAATATGAAGCAAGTGAAGAGTTGGGATGATGCCGAAGTAAGAGTTTGATTTTACAGCGCCTCACAATTGCTAAAAGGGGAAATTTACTCAAACCAACAGGTGGCGCTAGCGGTTTCATGCTACAACTTTCAAACAATCAGCAGAATATATTTCCTCAACTCAGGATTGATCAGCAGTCCTCATTGAACTTTATGTTAATCTTACTCGCGCAAGCTTCACTTGGCCCATCTTGTTTTGGGGCTAACAAAATCACCCCCCAAAAGCCTTGTGATAAAAGCGAAACACTGCGGATGCTGGAAATCTGAAACAAAAACAGAAAAATGCTGGAATAATTCAGCAGGTCTGACAGCATCTAGTGCAGAGAAACAAAAAGAGTTAACGTTTCGGGTCCTTATGGCTCTGAAGAAGAGTCATACGGACTCAAAACGTTGACTCTGTTTTTTATTTTCTCTCCAGAGTAGATGCTGTTAGACCTGCTGAGTTTTTCCAGCATTTTCTGTTTTTGTCCCAAAACCCTTGTGTTATTTTTCTCCTATCGCTACAGAGAAATGGCTTGTTAACTGTGTTTCATGGGGATGAGTCAGCCAGGGCTGCAGTGGTTGTTTCCAGAACCATGCAGGGAGATGTTGACGGGTATGGATATAGTAACTTAAAGTGGCTTGTGTGTCCATATGAACTTCTAAGAACATAATAACATAAAAAAAAGGAGCAGCAGTAGGTCAAATGGCCTCTTGAGCCTGATGTGCCATTTAATAAAATGATAGTTAACCCTTGACCTCAGCTTCACTTTCCTGACTGACGCCCCATATTCCTGGATTCCCTTAGATTCCAAACATCCATTGGTCTCAGCCTTGAATATCCTCAATGACTGGGCATCCAAAGCTCTCTGGGGCAAAGGAATCCAAATATTTATGACCTTCTATGTGAATAAATTGACCTCATTTCAGTGTAAAATAGTCAACCCCTTCCCTAAGATTATGCTCCTAAGCTGTAAACTCTCCAGCCTAGGGAAACAGCCTCTCAGAATCTACCCTGTCAGAATTATTATACGTTACATTCTTCTATATAGGCCAAAATAGGCCAATCTTACTCAATCTCTCCTCATAAGGCAATCCTCTCATCTCAGGAATCAATATGGTGAGCCTTTGTTCCATAGCAACCCTCCCACCTCCCCCCACCAACAGCACCCCACCCTGCTCCGAAGACAAGTATATCCTACCATAGGTACAGAGACCAAAACTGTACACACTACTCCAAGTATGGTCTCACTAAAGCCCCATACAACTGCAGCAATCCCTCTTTGGTATGCACTTGTCTACCTTTGCTGGTATATGGAATAGTTGCACTTAAAGATGTTGCTCTCAGATGTAACATTGCAATCTGTAGATTGTGCTTGGTTTGTTTACATTTGAGAATTAGGGATTTCACTGTGTGAATCATTTATTCAGCTAGGACACTAGATCCAGAGAAATGAGCATAAGAAATAGTGTGATCGATATTTCACTTCTCATACTTCTGAAATGGCTTACCAATAAATTGCAGGCGGTTATCCATAATGACCTCCCTAGGCACAACAAATAAACTGAAAATAGCACTAATAGTGTGCACAACAGCTGTGCTTGGCATATTGTGCAACTGTCGAATAATGGGGGTGCTTGGTAAAGTAGTCGATGATGACAATGAAGTCAATACCATGTCAAGAAAGAGGTCGGATGTGATTTTGGACCAAGGATGGGTAGGAACTTCATGTGGAATCAATGGTGCTTTGTGATGACTTGATATATGCTCTTGACATGCCTCAGACTTCTTGATTACGACTTCAATGTCATTGTTCATACCCAGCCAATAGCCTGTCTGTCTTGCGAGTCTTGTCATACAATCTATGCCCATGTGTGAGTGATGAAGTTGTTAAAAAATATCAGGTTGCAAAGATTCCGGTATGATGACTTGCCTGCCTTTAAAAACCATTCCCCGAGAGATGCCTAGCGCATCCTGATAAGGCCAAAATGGCCTTGTGTGTTCGTGGATATGTTGAATTGAGTCACGTCATCCTTCGATGATGGTTTTCCATAGTTTTTGTGGTGTAGAATGTTTTGCTGTTTCTTGTAGCTGTTGGCATTTGCTTTACGCAAAATGTATCGGATTAATTTGGAAAACATCTTCAAGTTTGATGTCAATTAAGTCAACTTGTAGATCTAAGGAAATATCTTCTGTTTTTGTTAAATTAGACAGTCTGCTAAGTGTATCCGATGTGACCATCAAGTTACCTGGCCTGTACCTAATCTCACAGTCGCAACCTTGAATCTTTATCAAGAAACATTGCAATCTTGGCACTGCACTGATCAGTGGTTTTTGCGAAATCATCTCCAGTGGTTTGCAGTCAGTCTCTACCACAAATCTTTTGCCAAATGGATAGACGCATGATTCCAAACACTAAAGCTAATGTTTCCCACTTGATGTTGGAGTAGTTGGATTGCGTTACAGACAGAAATTTTGAAGCAAATGCAATCAGTTTGCCTTTTTGTAGTACGCACGGCCCCCAGGCCATTCTTTCCTTCCTAGGATCGTAAAATTGCAGTGTCGATGCTTCTGATAACGACTGTCTCAGTGTTTCAAAGAGGCATTGATGGTCTTCGTGCCACAGGAAAGGCACATCCTTTCTCAACAATTCCCTTTGCGAGGATGAGCAAAATTGGGAATGTGTGGGGCAAGAAATTAAAGAGACTTGGACATCTTCGAAGATCGTGCTTATCATGAGGAGTTGGCACGGCTTTAATATCCTCTATTATACTTGCATCGGGACACATGCCAGCACTGGCATAAATAGAACTGAAGAATTTGATCTAATACATGTTGATGTCGCATTTCAGACTGTTGAACACCAATCCTTCAATGCATGCCGCTTGCATTAATAAGTGCAGGTTATGGTCATGTTCTTGCTTTGTTCTGCTCACAACAGCTATGTCATCAACGATACAGATGCTTCCTGTCACAGTGCATGCAATGCGGTCCATGTGAGCTTGAAAGAGATCCTGGCTAACAGAGAGCCCGAAAGGAAGTCGTTGAAAACTGTATCGTCCGAATGGGGTACGAAATGTAGTAAGCTCTTGGGAATTCTCCGCGAGATATACTGACCAGTAACCATGCTTGGCATCAAGCTTCAGGAGAATTTTGCACCTGCAAATCTCAGATTTAACTCTTCTAACGTGGGCGTTTGTAAATACAATGGGCAAAATCATCCCAGATTTGCACTAAGTGCAGTAGCGGGCGGGTAACACGACGTTTTACCCGCCGGCCGCGATGGTGGGTTTTCACACCGTATTGTCCCAAACTCGCTGCATTACTTATGCAGTCCTGGGAAATGCACCGTTGCCATGGCAGGCGGGCTCTCATTTGCCCACCACACCATCACCTCGCTGCTTCATCACATCGGTCTTCGTATTTAAAGTCCACCCGTGCGCACACACCTCAGTGCTTCCAGCCCACGACTACTGCAGGGAAGATGTCCACGAGAGGCAAAAAGACTGTAGTCCCCAGGTTTACTGACGAGTCACTGGAATGTCATTTGGACGCCGTGGAGGCCTGCCATGATGTCCACTACCCCTCACTCTGGCAACAGGACAGGCAGCGCCATCATCAATCCAGCAGTGGTCAGCGCCAATGCCCTGCATAAGATGACAGCCACCCAGTGCCGCTACGGGATGAATGATCTCATCCGTTCTGCCAGGGTAAGTCACTCCTCTTCTCATCACTCTCATCTCACACACTCACAAACCCATCACACATTCACACGGATCTCACACCTCAAGGGACAACACCACTAACTCTCACACACACCCTCACATCTCCATCAAGCTCATATCCTCTGGAGCTCACGTCCTCAAACCATCCATGGCTCTACTCACCACACAAACATTCCACACAGTGCCATGTGTCCTGCTCACACTCTCCCTATCTGTTTCCTTGCAGGAGAAGCTGGCTCACAACAGCAGGGAGAGGTCCCAGACCGGGAGGTGGAGTGGCCCACATTAGGCCCCTCACTCACTTTGAGGAGTGTGCGATTGTGCTGACTGGTGAGGATGCAGATACTGCAGCGACAATGAGTCAGCGGTGAACACCTCCGTGAGGATCCTGCACCACATCATCCCTCCCTCAACACAACTGTGAGTGCTCTCTCTCCTGCTTTTGACTCTGCTGCCATGCACTAATAATCTCTACTTTGGTTCACAGGGAGCTCTGCCAAGCGACCAACACCCTCAGCCAGCCAGTCCCTCAGCTCCATCCACGTCCTCACCTCCAGACAAGAGGACACCTCCTCCATTGAAGAGCTGGAAATAAACAGCCTGGAAGACCCGTCACAGCGCTTACCCACACCCTGCACCAGCGCAGAGACACACACCTCGGTGGGACCTCGATCTAGAGCAGGCTCGAGTTCATAATCTGGTGGTCACCACACGGACACGTGTCTGCGGCAGGAAGAGGCAGATTCAGCCGAGCTCCCCAGGAATCAGAGAACTGTTGGGGATCAGGCATCTGTGAGGTCTGGGTCAGATGACGAGCCTCTGGATTGGGCCTTCCAACTCATCGTGGAGAGTCAGTGGAAGGCGGGGGAACATCACACAGAGCTGTTGGAAGCCCTCAACAGAGTGGCATGCGAGTCAGATGAGTGCTTCTGCCTGATCCCTGATGCAGTGGTGCCCATATGTGCATGTATGGAGGTCTCCATGGGGAGGATGACAGACGCCATGGAGACCCTAGTCCAGCAGAAAGCGGAGATGTGTGCAGACCTGCACTCTATCGCGGGAGCCATGGGTGAGTTCCTGCAGTGGCAAAGCGAGAGGGAAATCGGGCATCTCAGTGTCCCTACAGGTGCTCCTTCCCCTCAAACAGGCCGGGGCCCTCGGTCACCCGAAGGGGGGGAGGAGCAGCAGCTGGACACCCATAGGTCATCCACTCAGGAATCTCAGAGGCTGTCCTCTCCCTCCGAGTCCCCTTTGCCTGTGACCCCCTCAACCTCGTCCTCTGTCACCGCAGAGGGAGCTGCCGGCCCACAAGTGATTCTAGAGGGAGAAGTGTGTGTATGGCAGAGCCTTTTGGAGCCTCGTGCAAGCCTCTCCGTCATGTTTCACTCTCATCTCAATGTCCTGAGCATTTTCAATGCTGTCTGCTGGGGTTCACTTTCAGTTGTCCATCTGAGCTGCATCTCCGCCCACCCACTGATCTCACCCCCATCCAGCACCTGATCTCACCCACCATGACTTTCATTTCACTTTCGATTTAGCTAGCATGGGCTGGTTTCACTGCACTGTGTGCTCCCCCGTCTTTTACCCTCCCCTAGTCACTCATTTCCTCTCCCCCATCCCAGTTGACCCTCCCTGGCATCACCTTCCGCCCCCCCTCCGTGACCTACAGCCACAAACCTTTTCCTTCAGGGATGTCCAGGTGAATATGCGCGTTCCCTCCCTTCCCAAAAATCCCACCCCCCATCCACATTCACCTCCCTGACCTCCTCTTTCCCACCCCCAGGGCTTGTGTCTGCCTCCAGGTCCCCACCAACCACCCTCACTGTCCCATCTATCGTTATCATACAACCCTCACCCTTCCACCCCACCGCCTCACCCTGTCCTTGGTCATTCTTACCCTTCCTCCATACCAAGTCCACCCTCAGTTCACCCCCCAGGAGGCAGACAAAGATCCATCTGACCCGTCCTTTGCACATGCACCTGCACATTCACCCACCCCCCCACCCCACACCCCTTTTACCCTGTGCAGACCTCTTCCCCCTCAGAAACCCTTCCCCGCCTGGACCCCTCCCCCACCCCCCAGTTGCCCCACCCCCGGTTAGTCCCCTCCTTCCTTCCTCCACCCTTACCTCTTCCGCCACCCTTAGTCCCTCCACCCTCCTGACTCCTTCCTCCAGTCTTACCTCTTCCTGCAGCCTCACTTCTTCTACCAGTCTTACTCCTACCCCCTTCCTGACTCCTCCCTCCACTCTCACTTCTTCCGCCACCCTACTCCCTGCCCTCTCTCCACACTCCTTCCTCCACCGGACACCTTCCCCTCTCCGCACTCCTTCCCTTACACCCACCGTACACCTACCTCCTCAGTTGCTGTATCTCCCCCATTATCCCCTCCTTCCCCCGTTCTCCCTTCCCCCAACCTCCCCTCTGACACCTTTATTGCCCACCTCCCAAACTCACCCCCGATGCCTTCATTCCTCCCTCCCAAACTCACCCCCCCAACACCTTCATTCCCCACCAACCTCACTCCGCCGACACCTTCATTTCCCCCTCCCAAGCTCATTCCCCAACACCTTCATTCCCCACCGCCCAACCTCAACGCCCCAACACCTTCATTCCCCACCGCCCAACCTCAACGCCCCAACACCTTCATTCCCCACCGCCCAACCTCAACGCCCCAACATTCCCTCCTTCCCAACTTCACCACCCCCCTCCGACTCCACTTCCTCTCCCAGCTGATCTTAGACTTCCCTCTCCCACCCCCTCAACCATCACCCATCAACAGTGACATTCCAACTTCCATGTGCTTTGCAGCAGAGTCATGTCCATGAGAATCCACCCAGCATGCCATGGATGTCCCTCCAGTCAGGCTCCAGCATCTTCTGCTCCTTGGGTGCCCATGATGTAAGCAAGGCCCTGGTGGGGTAAGTCCTGACTTCTGCATGTCACACTTGTCAAGACGCACCGGTGTGTCTTCCAGCCAGCGTGGGGGGATGATTCCGGCGGGCAGGCTGATGTATTACAATGAGGTTCCTGACATCTGATGGTGAAGAACGCCGCCCACCATCGGCAGATTGAGCGGGCAATTGCGAACTGGTTTCACACCGTCGTGAAACTGATTGCGCCATATTGTCCGCTCACACCATTGAACACGCCTGACACCAGCAGGCAAAGGAAAATCCTGGCCAATGTTTCAAAGCTGCTTTTAAATGTCATCGATTGAGGCATGGTCTCATTGATCTGTCATTCCTTATGACACGTGATTGAGTTGCACCAATCTGTGTGCTCTTGTGATGTTCTAATGATGCCGTTTTTCTCTGTTTTGTCTAGTTCGACCTTCAATTTGTCTTGTATGTGTATACTGCATTTAGGTGGTGGATCAGTTGAAGGACTTGCATTCTCCTGCAAGTGTAATGTTGCCAGTACACCTTCAATCACTGGGCTTTCAATTTCCACAATGTGGAACATCTGTGAGAGCCAGGAGGATTGATTGTACTTGCACTCGAAGACTATGTATCCTGCACATGGAATTAATGAACCATTTTATGCTGAGAGTTTCACAGTAGGTTTTTCCATGGCCTTCCGAGTCTGTGGATACATGTCTTTTAGAATTCACAGAGATAGTTTGTTGGCACTTGGCCTGTATCAATCTTGGCCAATAAAGAATAGTTACCAACTATCTTACGACAGGTAATTTGAATCTTCAGACAGTGCGATGGCATCTATGTTTTCCACGCGTTTGACCATGTGAAACATGTTTAGCACACTTTTTTTGTATTAATTCACGGGATGTGGGCTTCGCTGGCCGGGCCAGCATTTATTGCCCAACCCTAGCTGCCCTTGAGAAGGTGGTGGTGAGCTGCCTTCTTGAACCGCTACAGACCATGTGGTGTAGGTACACCCATAGTGCTGTTAGGAAGGGAGTTCCAGGATTTTGACCCAGCGACAGTGAAGGAACGGCAATATATTTCCAAGTCAGGATGGTGAGTGACTTGGAGGGGAACTTCAAGGTGATGGATTCAGTGATGGTAATGCCATTGAACATCAAGGGGCGATGGTTGGATTCTCATTGCCTGACACTTGTGTGGCACGAATGTTACTTACCACTTGTCAGCCTAAGCCTGGACATTGTTCAGGTCTTGCTGCATTTGGACATGGACTGCTTCAATATTTGAGGAGTCGCGAATGGTGCTGAACATCCCCACTTCTGACCTTATGATGGAAGGAAGGTCATTGATGAAGCAGCTGAAGATGCTTGGGCCTGGACAGTATCTTGAGGAACTCCTGCAGCGATGTCCTGGAACTGAGATAATTGACCTCCAGCAACCACAATCATCTTCCTTTGTGCTACGTATGACTCTAACCACCAGAGAGTTTTCCTCTGATTCCCATTGACTCCAGTTTTACTAGGACTCGTTGATGTCACACTCGGTCAAATGCTGCCTTGATGTCAAGGGCAGTCACTCTCACCTCATCTCTGGAGTTCAGCTCCTTTGTCCATGTTTGAACCTAGGCTGTAATAAGGTCAGGAGCTGAGTGGCCCTGGCAGAACACAAACTGTGTCAGTGAGCAGGTTATTGCTAAGCAAGTGTCACTTGCTTGAGAGTAGACTGATGTGGTGACAATTGGTCCGGTTGGATTTGTCCTGCTTTTTGTGTAACGGAACTACCTGGGCAATTTTCAACATTGCCAAGTAGATGCCAGTGTTGTAGCTGTACCAGAACAGCTAGGGGCATGGCAAGTTTTGGAGCACAAGTCTTCAGTATTATTGCCGGGATATTGTCAGGGCCCATAACCTTTGCAGTATCCAGTGCCTTCTGCCATTTCTTGATATCACATGCAGTGACTCAAATTGGATGAAGTCTGGCATCTGTGATGCTGGGGACCTCTGGAGGAGACCAAGATTGATTATCCATTTGGCACTTCTGGCTGAAGATTGTTGGAAATGGTTCAGCCTTATCTGTTGCACTGATGTGCTGGGCTCCCCCATTATTAAGGATGGGGATATTTGTGGAGCCTCCTCCTCCAGTGAGTTGTTTAATTGTCCACCACCATTCAGGACTGGATGCGGCAGGACTGCAGAGCTTAGATCTGATCCGTTGGTTGTGGAATCGCTTCGCTCTGTCTATCGTTTGCTGCTTAAGCTGGTTGGCAGCAAGTAGTCCTGTGCTGCAGCTTCACCAAGTTGATACCTCATATTTAGGAAGCCTAGTGCTGCTTCTGATATGCCCTCCTGCACTCTTCATTGAACCAGGGTTGATCCCCAGGCTTGACACAAATGGTAGAATGGGGGATATGCTGGACCATAAGGTTACAGATTGTGGTTGGGCGCAATTCTGCTGCTGCTGATGGCCCAAGTGTCTCATGGTTGCCCAGTCTTGAGTTGCTAGCTCTGTTCGAAATCTATCCCATTTAGCACGGTGGTAGTGTCACACAGTTCTTTGTCTCCACAAGGACAGTGCGGTGGTCATTCCTACCAATACGGTCATGGACAGGTGCATCTGCGGCAGGCAGGTTGGTGAGGATGAGGTCAAGCATGTTTTTCCCTCTTGTTGGTTCCCTCACCACCTGCCCCAGACCCAGTCTAGCAGCTATGTCCTTTAGAACTCGACCAGTTCAGTCTGTACTGGTGCTACTGAACCACTCTTGGTGATGGGCATTGAAGTCCCCCCACCCAGAATACATTCTGCCCCCTCATCACCCTTGGTGCTTCCTCCAAGTGGTGTTCACTATGGAGGAGTACTGATTCTTCAGCTCAGGGGGACTGGGGGGATTGCTGTAGGTGGAAATCAGCAGGAGAACTCCTTGCCCATGTTTGACCTGACGCCATGAAACTTCATGTGTTCCCAAATCAATGTTGAGGACTCTCATTGCAACTCCCTCCCGACTCCAGACCACAGTGCCGCCACTGCCTGTGCTGGGTCTGTACTGCCGTTGGGACAGGACATATCCACGGATAGTGATGGTGGTGTCTAGGACATTATCTGTCAGGTATGATTCCATGAGTGTGACTATATCAGGCTGTTGCTTGACTAATCTGTGAGACAGCTCTCCCAATTTCAGCACAAGTCCCTAGATGTTAGTAAGGAGGACTTTGTAGTGTTGAGAGGCCAGTGTTTGCTGTTGTAGTTTCCGATGCCTCGATCAATGCCAGGTGGTCTGTCCAGTTTCATTCCTTTTAGGCTTTGTAGTGATTTCATACAACTAAGTGGCTTGCTGGGCTATTTCAAAGGACATTTAAGAGTCAACCACATTGCTGTGGGTCTGGAGTCACATGTAGGTCAGACCAAATAAAGATGGCAAATTTCCTTCCCTAAAGGGCATTAGTGAATCAAATGTATTTTTATGACAATCGGACAATGGTTTCATGGTCATCTTCATTTTAATTCCAGATTTTTATTGTTTTCAAATTCCTTCATCTGCTGTGGTGGGATTCGAACCCAAGTGCCCAGAGTATTACCCTGGGTCTCTGCATTACTAGTCCAGTGACAATACCACTACACCATTGCCTCCAAACATTGGGTGATGCAAGTGCTGGTCATCATCTGGTTTTTCCCGAATTCCCAGGAATATGCCAACATTTCCACTGAATAAGGATGTGCACTGATTGTGGACAACAAAGAGAGAACCAACAATCTGTCACCCCTAGCAACAAAGACCGGCAATTATCCTGCCTTACATTGGAAGGTTTGAGCCACCTGGACCTCACAATGTGATGGTCACTGGGTGAAAGGGTCTAGATCATCTGCCAGTGTATTAATGCCAATTCCAGTATCAATTTTAAAGGTGGTATCAAAGCCTTTAACTTGCACTGTAACTGATCAATCGTCTTGACTAAGACCATGAACTTACCCTAGAAACTCAGTAGTTTTGTCTTGGCCTTGATTTTAATTTCTTGGATGGGGTGTGTTTCATAAATATTTTCTTGGTCTTCCACCTCGATTAAAGTTGTTGGATTTGCAGAAATGCTCGAAATGTCCAGACTCCCCACACTGGAAGCATTCCATGCCCCCAGCTGGGCAGTCCGGGCATCCATGTCTGATCTTTGCTCCACAACGTAAGCATCTCAAAATAGCTGCTGCTGTGTGGAGTTGCCCATCCTTTCCTGGTTTGCTGGGCTTTTGTGTGTGTGTGGCCACTGCCCTTGGGCCTATCCAATCAACAGAGCCATGTGAAGCCTCGGAGTCATGCCAGATTATAGTCTGATTCAGCGTTCAGAATGCAGCCTGCATTGTGTACCGAACCATTGTTCAATAATGGGTTCCGTGTTGGGCTAAAATGCATGTCGACAGCCTTGAGAACAGTGTCAAAGTCTACAGTGGACTCTTCCACCCCCTGCCTCAGGAGAACGTCATCTGCTACTGGACCCACAGCATAAAGAAATAAACTGACCTTACGCTGCCGCTCTTCATCATACAATCCTGATGCTGTCCTATAATTGAGAAAGTTTTTCTTCCAAAACTCCCAGCTCTGGTCTCTCTGCGGACCCTCAAATTTTTCAAATGGCTGTGGGCGGAGCAGGGACTGCTGCAATGGTGCTGGTACTGTCACCGCTTTTCGGTTTTCCCCCTCCTCCAGCAAGTTTGTAAGTACGAGCTCCGACCGAATCACACTCTTGCTGTGATTCCATCGATGGCACCAATATTTTTGCATTGATGTCTCCACTGCTGCCACCATATTTTGAATGGTTCCTCTGATCTGTGGACTCTTGGCGTGGTTCTTGGTTACTGGTATGTGTGCCCTATCTTCCCTTAGACAGACTGTCATCTTACTCTGGTACTTGCTTAACACTTGTTTATTAGCACTACATCTAAACTGGTCACAGAATAGGTATACTGCTCCTGATCATGGTATTCTAACCTCTCTCTCTAGAGTCTAAGTCATACATTAGGCATATCCATTCTGTTCACCCTAATACTATAGGAACAGCCTGCCAACCTGAAAATGACCTTTTTATTCCTAGTCTCTGACATCTGTCCTTTCACCAGTCGCCCCTCCATGTTAATATGTTAATTCCAACCCCAAAAATCTTTTTCTTGTGCAACATCCTTTCCTGTGGCACCATATCAAATGCCTTTGAGAATCCAAATTCACCATATCCACTGTTTCCTCTTTATCTACCTTGATAGTTAAATTCTCAGAAACTCTAATAGATTTGTCAAACAAAGTTAGCTTTTCATAAAAACATGTTGACTCTGCCTAATCATGTTATGAATTTCTAAGTGCCCTGTTACCATGTCTTAATAATGGATTCCAGTATTTTCCAATGACTGGTGCCAGATGAACTGACCTTAGTTCCCTGTTTTCTCTCTCCGTCCTTTCATGGATAGAATAAGAACTTGAAATCAATCTGCACGAGTGGGTTCAGTGAGTTTGAGATTTTCCCATGCTGCAAGACAGTGTGAAACCTGGAGAAGCTCAGTATTCCTTAATCAGTTTTTTGAAGGGGAAACACTGAAGTTCTGAACATTCTGACCTGCACATGCCCAGGACATCACTGCAGAATTTCCTCTGGGCAGTGTCCTATGTTAATTGTATATAGATTCTGTTTAATTGTATACAGTTGGGGGCATTAACAGGGGATTCACTTGTGCTCCTAAATAGGAACATACTTAAAGTGGGGTAATTGATTTGCAGATGCTAGCCTTGTAATATTTATTATGTAAATAAAAGCTTACTACATATGTAAAGATTGGCTCCAGTTGTATCTTTCACCAACAGGCTTTCTGGAATGAATATGCTAGACCCAATTTTCTTCTGCTGCTCCATCAAAAATCATACTTCCTTCATAAGATCAGAAGTGGCGGATGTACACTGACATATTCCTGCAGTGAATTTAGTGTCTGTTTCCGTTCCCAACTCCTTAGATAGGAAGCAGTCTGTGGCCACATGCAGTACAACCTGGACGATATTCAGACTTCGAATGATAAGTGGCAAGTAACATTCACACCACAGGCAATGACCATCCCTAAATCTAATCATCTGCCCTTGACATTCAACAATATTACTATCACTGAATCCCTCACTATCAGCCTCCTGGGGAGTCAGCGTTGACCAGAAAATTAGCAGGATGAGCCATATAAAGACTATGGCTGCAAGACTGGGTCAGAGGCTGGGATTTCTGCAGCGAGTAACTCACCTCCTGACTCCCGAAAGCCTATTCGCCATCTACAAGACACAATTCAGGGTTGTAACAGAATACTCTCCACTTGCCTGGATGAGTGCAGCCCCAACACTCAAGAACCTTTACACCATCCAGGACAAGGCAGCCCACTTGATTGGCGCCCCATCCACCACATTAAACAATTGCTCCCTCCAGCACTGACGCAAAGTGACAGCAGTGTGTACTGTTTATAAGACACACTGCAGCAACTCACCTTCAATAGCACCTTGCAAACCCACAACCTCTATCACCTAGAAAGACAAGGGCAGCAGTTGCACACCATCCTAACTTGGAGGTATATTGCCATTCATTCCCTGTCGCTGGGTCAAAATCCTGGAACTCCCTAACAGCACTGTGGGTGGACCGACACCACGTGGACTACAGCTGTTCAAGAAGGCAGCACACCGCCATCTTCTCGAGGGAAATTAAGGATAGGCAATAAATGCTGGCCTAGCCAACGATGACAATATCCCATTAACAAATAAATAAATAAAAGAGCAAATCGGAGGCTGGGTATTCTGTGGCAAGTGATACACCTCCTAACACTCCAAAGCCATTTCCAACATCTATAAGGTCAGGAGTGTGATGAAATACTCTCCAATTCCACTGAGCAGCGAATTCCAACACTCAAGAAGCACAAGACCATTCAGGACAAAGTAGCCCACTTGATTGGACCCCCATCCACCACCATAAACATTCCCTCCCTCCACAACTGGTGCACAGTGGCAGCAATGAGTACCATATAAAAGCGACATTGCAGCAACTTGCCAGGGCTCCTTCAACTGAACCTCCTAAATCCCTGAGCTCTGCTACCTAGAAGGACAAGGCAGCAGGTGCATGGGAACACCACCACCTGCAAGTTCCCCTCCAAGCTACACACCACTCTTACTTGGAACTATATTGCTGTCCTTTCACTGTCCTTGGGTCAAAATCTTTGAACTCCCTTCCTAATATCACTATGGGTGTACCTGCATCACATCGACTGCAGTGGTTCAAAAAGGTGGTTCACCACCACCAACTCAAGGGCAATTAGGGATGGACAATAAACTCCAGCATTGCCAGTGACACACATCCTGTGAATGAATTTTTGCTGAAAAGAGAGTCATGTTGTTGAAGCTTTTCATCTTGCACTCCTAAGGACAAATGCAAGAATGCCAAATTTCAAATGCTCACAACATCTCATACTACAGGAGAAAAGGGTGCTGATTAATTGGCCGAGGCATTGCCATTGAGAAAACAATGGGGAACTATAGGCTCACTAAGCTCCCGGGTAATTCAAAAAAGGCACAAGGGATTGAACATATTGCTTTTGTTTTCAGAGAATGGGTCCCTGTGAGTGTATGTCTAGCAGGTATAAATGAGCCACATTAGGAGCTTGGCTGATTATCTTAAATTGGTTGTTGGTGCAGCTATTAACGTACTCAGGATTGTTCAAGCCGTACTACCAAGCAACTGAATGAAATTCTGTCACAGTGCAATTTATATGCACCACAAATCACCCTTCCATGCACCACAAGCATCCTCTCTTCCCAGCTATCTCACACAATCTCCTGGGAGAGGCAACGAAAAAGAGGAAAAAAAATCTCAGGGTCGACATTTTGGGATGTAATGGGGACAACTCGGAGAAGCCTCAAACGTACTGTGAGTTGGTCTGTTTGAAATTAAAACAAAATTATTCATGTCAAAGGCTACACTCTGAGGGAAGTATTTTTGAAGGGGAATCACCTGGGAACCTTATTATCTTGTGCAAAATCTGAAAGAGAGAACATAAGATTTTTGCACTTTTGCCTAAAGGAAGCTATGCACTGGATGGTATTTGGCAACACTGGGTGATGGGTGAAGTATTGGCAGGCAGCTCTTTAACATTTTTTGCTTTAGGGTTCTAGAGGCAGACTGTGACTTACAGAATCTTCATTCACAGCGATCTGATCTATTTGACACAATTGGCCAAAACTTCCGGAGTGGTAACTGAGACGGATTGCCACACCGCTCATAATTTCTTACCTTCCAATCCGGGAGATACTATCTCACCTGACCTTCCAACTTAGGCCAATCAAGATCCATGAAGTGCACCTCCCTCCCGGGTCCTTCCGGCAAGGTAGATAAGTGAACCTCGCCCCCTTTTTACAGCACTAGTGAACCAGGTAGGTTTAAAGGTGCCGGTTGGGGAGACAGGAAATATACAAAATAAGTGGATAGGATTGCAGGGGTTGTGGGGGGGGTCAGTTAAAGTGGGGGGCAGGTTGGGGGCATGTTTGCCTAGGGTGTGGGGGGTGGGGGGGATGCAGGTTGGGGCATGTCAGGTCGGGCGGAGGGTTTGTGTCAGGCGGGGGAGTTGTTAGACAGTGTTGGGGATGGCGGGGGTAATGTCAGCCGTGGTGGAGTTTGTGTGCCATGGGGGTGTTGGCCAGGAAGGGTGGGGGGATGGTGGAGGAGGGGTTCAGGTAATCGGGGGGTTGGGAGTTCATGTGCGGGTTGGAGTTGGTACTCGGGTGAGCGGTGGCTGGGTGGGGGGCAAGGGGGTGGGTCCCATGCGGGAGCTGGGGTGGGGTGTCTTGTGGGGAGACGGGGGTAGAGTGGCAGGGGAGGGAAAGTCAGAGTGTAGTGGGGGGGTGGGGGATATAGAGTGTAGTGGAGGGGGTGGGGAGATAGAGAGTGTAGTGGGGGTGGGTGGGGGATAGAGAGTGTAGTGGGGGGGTGGGGGATAGAGAGTGTAGTGGGGGGGTGGGGGATAGAGAGTGTAGTGGGGGGGTGGGGGGGATAGAGAGTGTAGTGGGGGGGTGGGGGGGATATAGAGTGTAGTGGGGGGGGTGGGGAGATAGACAGTGTAGTGGGGGGGGTGGGGGATAGAGAGTGTAGTGGGGGGGTGGGGGATAGAGAGTGTAGTGGGGGGGTGGGGAGATAGAGAGTGTAGTGGGGGGGTGGGGGATAGAGAGTGTAGTGGGGGGGTGGGGGATAGAGAGTGTAGTGGGGGGGTGGGGGATAGAGAGTGTAGTGGGGGGGGGTGGGGAGATAGAGAGTGTAGTGGGGGGTGTGGGGGATAGAGAGTGTAGTGGGGGGGTGGGGGATAGAGAGTGTAGTGGGGGGTGGGGATAGAGAGTGTAGTGGGGGGGGTGGGGAGATAGAGAGTGTAGTGGGGGGTGTGGGGGATAGAGAGTGTAGTGGGGGGGTGGGGGATAGAGAGTGTAGTGGGGGGTGTGGGGGATAGAGAGTGTAGTGGGGGGGTGGGGAGATAGAGAGTGTAGTGGGGGGGTGGGGGATAGAGAGTGTAGTGGGGGGTGGGGATAGAGAGTGTAGTGGGGGGGGTGGGGAGATAGAGAGTGTAGTGGGGGGTGTGGGGGTAGAGGGTGTAGTGGGGGGGTGGGGGGATAGAGAGTGTAGTGGGGGGGTGGGGAGATAGAGAGTGTAGTGGGGGGTGGGGGGATAGAGAGTGTAGTGGGGGGGTGGGGGGATAGAGAGTGTAGTGGGGGGGTGGGGGATAGAGAGTGTAGTGGGGGGGTGGGGAGATAGAGAGTGTAGTGGGGGGTGGGGGGATAGAGAGTGTAGTGGGGGGGGTGGGGGGATAGAGAGTGTAGTGGGGGGGGGTGGGGGGATAGAGAGTGTAGTGGGGGGGTGGGGGGGATAGAGAGTGTAGTGGGGGGGTGGGGAGATAGAGAGTGTAGTGGGGGGTGGGGGATAGAGAGTGTAGTGGGGGGGTGGGGGGGATAGAGAGTGTAGTGGGGGGTGGGGGAGATTGAGAGTGTAGTGGGGGGGTGGGGAGATAGAGAGTGTAGTGGGGTGGGGGGTGGGGAGATAGAGAGTGTAGTGGAGGGGTGGGGGGATAGAGAGTGTAGTGGGGGGGTGGGGGGGATAGAGAGTGTAGTGGGGGGGTGGGGGGATAGAGAGTGTAGTGGGGGGGTGGGGGAGATAGAGAGTGTAGTGGGGGGGTGGGGGGGATAGAGAGTGTAGTGGGGGGGTGGGGGGATAGAGAGTGTAGTGGGGGGGTGGGGGGGTAGAGAGTGTAGTGGGGGGGTGGGGGGATAGAGAGTGTAGTGGGGGGGTGGGGGGGATAGAGAGTGTCGTGGGGGGGTGGGGAGATAGAGAGTATAGTGGGGGGGTGGGGGGGATAGAGAGTGTAGTGGGGGGTGGGGGGATAGAGAGTGTAGTGGGGGGGGTGGGGAGATAGCGAGTGTAGTGGGGGGGGGAGATAGAGAGTGTAGTGGGGGGGTGGGGGGATAGAGAGTGTAGTGGGGGGGGTGGGGAGATAGCGAGTGTAGTGGGGGGGGGAGATAGAGAGTGTAGAGGGGGGTGGGGGGATAGAGAGTGTAGTGGGGGTTGGGGGATAGAGAGTGTAGTGGGGGATGGGGAGATAGAGAGTGTAGTGGGGGGGTGGGGGATAGAGAGTGTAGTGGGGGTGGGGGGATAGAGAGTGTCGTGGGGGGGTGGGGAGATAGAGAGTGTAGTGGGGGGGTGGGGGGATAGAGAATGTAGTTGGGGGGGTGGGGAGATAGAGAGTGTAGAGGGGGTGGGGGGATAGAGAGTGTCGTGGGGGGTGGGGAGATAGAGAGTGTAGTGGGGGGGTGGGGAGATAGAGAGTGTAGTTGGGGGGTGGGGGATAGAGAGTGTAGTGGGGGGGTGGGGAGATAGTGTAGTGGGGGGTGGGGGGATAGAGAGTGTAGTGGGGGGATGGGGGGATAGAGAGTGTAGTGGGGGGGTGGGGGGATAGAGGTGTAGTGGGGGGTGGGGGGTAGAGAGTGGGGGGGGGGGCGGGGGGGGGGAGTGAGTGGGAGTGGGGGGGGGGGGGATAGTAGAGTGTGTGGGGGGGT